>NW_024467897.1:0-15285 GCF_001890705.1 Aspergillus sydowii CBS 593.65 | reverse complement strand
CTTAATTTATATAGCTCTTTTTATAGTATTAATTTTATTAAAAATAATATAATATTTTATCTTAATAATATTATAGTAAGCCTGTTTAACTACTATCTAAGAACTAAAATTAATATTATTAGACTTAAATTTATAAAAAATTAATAAAAAATAAATATTATATTTAATAGCTATGCTATTTTAATTAGATTTTAATAAAGAAGTAAGTAAGGTATAGTATCTAATTAAGAATATTTTATATTAAGAATATATTTAGAATATATTAAAATATAATTTTTTTAAAAATAAAATACTAGTAAAATATATCTTTTATATAATTATCTTTCTTAATTATAATAAGAGTATATTTAGTTTAATATATTTTTATAATAGAAATAAAAGCTTTTATAAGCTTAAAACTAGTAAAAATAGTAATATTTTATATACTTATATTAAAAATATATATATTATTCTATTTAGTCTAAAAGCTATTAAGAAACTTTAATAATAAGATTAAATTAAAGATATCTTTTAAAATATCTCTAGGTAGCTACTAAAATAATAATTAAATTAATAACTAAATTATAGCTAAATTAATACTTAATATTATACTAGTAATATATTTATAGATTTATAAATAGAATTATAAGTAAAATACTATTTATATAAGATATTTATTATATTATTAAAATAATAATAGATCTTAAATATTATATTACTAGTAAGATTAAACTACTTTATAGCTATAAATAAATAAGCCTGATAAAAGCTAAATTAAATCTTTTAGAAATATTTAGAAATAGAATATTAGATTTTTAATATAGTTTTAATTAAGAGAAGCTAATAAGAATAAATATAAAATTAAGATTATTATTATATAAAAGAAATAATAAAAAATAAATACTAAAATATTAATAAAAATAAATTAAATTCTTAAATAAAGAATTTTTTTAAAAAAAAACTATTAAAAAAGAAAATAAATCTAATATAAAATAATTCTGATATAATATATATATATAATTAAAATATACTAATAATAAGCAAGCCTTTATTTTAAGTATAATATCTTTATTTTAATATTTACCTACTATAATATAGAATAAGATATTATAATAATAATCTACTTAACTAACTTATACTATAATAAATAAAGAAATATAACTAAACTAGAATTAATCTAATACTAGAAATTATTTTATTTACTCTACTATATATCTAAGATAAAATATTATTAATATAATTCTATTATATAACTATAACTAACTCTTAAAGATAAAGCTATCTATAATCTAATACTAAGACTAATATTCTAGATTTTATAAATTATAATCAGGCTAATTACTATATAATAAGAAGATAGTTATTATAGAATATTATTAGAATATTTCTAAATAGATATTAGGGATACCCTATAAAGATCTAACTTATATAATCTTATAACTCTTAATTCTATAATTTTATTATTACTATATCTACTATTCTATTTAGTTTATTATCTTACAAGTCTCTAGTAATTAAGAAAAGCAAGGATTAGTTAATATTAATTTATAATTCTTAGTTAATTCTCTATCTTTCTAAAATAGATTTTTTATCTAATTATTATTTTTCTACTCTATTCTTAATAATTCTAATTATTTACCTAACACCTATTAATTATCTAGAGAAAACATGTCTCTATTATCTAATAATAAATATAGGTATTCTTTATTAAATATGAGCTTACCCTTATTAAATATTTATTAATAACTAGAAAAGATAGATACTAAATAATATAATCTAGAAAAACTAGGAAATATTAAGACTAGGATTACTAATTTATAGAAAGAAAATAAATATCTTAATAATACCATAATAAAGAAATATATATAAATTAAAGTATTATATCTATCTAAATAATAAAGTAAAATTAAAATAATAAATATTAAAAAATTCCATCTAAACTTTGAATTATAGGATAGATTAGAATAGTTAGTAGATATTAAAGAGGTTTTAAAGAAGTATTATAGAATTATTAAAATAATACACTTAAAGGCCATAAGTCTGTGCTCACCCGAAAATACATGATTTAGTCATGAACTTTAAAATTAAATATTTTAATAGATACTAATAATTTTATACTCTAAATATATTTAAATAATTTGTAATTTAATACTTTATATACTAGCTATGTACTTGATATACTACCTCTATTTATTATAATATAGAATTAATTAAAGTATTAATTATTATCTATAAGATAGCCTATTAAGTAGTATAAATAACTTTAAAAAACTTAGTCTAAATAATCTAGAATCTACTAGCTATAAAAAATAAGAATGAAGCTCTATTAATTTCTTCTTTAAGAAATTCTAATAGTATTCTATAGGATTTAAATTAGATAAGTATAGAGGCTATTCTATAATCTAAATACTATAATTTTTAAACTACTTCTATATTTTTATTGATATATAAATCTTTATATTATCTAATATTCTTTTATTAAATTACCTAAAGACAGGACCTCTCGGGTATTAATATCTCTAATATATATTAGGGACTTTGATACTATTTAATACTAGTTTAAAGAATTATATCTTTCTTTACTTACCTGGCTACCTATCTAGATAGCCTGTAGTTTATTATTCTAGTAGATATATATTTACTTTAAATATAGAATTAATAATTATTAATATATTTAGTACTAGATTATATATTATAATATTAATTCCATGTTAAAAATAGAGAGGTATAGATTATTATTAAATCTTATTATTTTGAGATTTAACTAGGCTATACTTAAGAAACCTTGTTATTCTTATTAATCTAGCTATTATCTAGAGATTAAGATAAAAAAAATAGAACTAAGCTATTAAAAGCTTAGTTAAGTATTACTATATTTAAAATAAGCTAAAATTAAATATAAATTAGAAGATAGAATTAAGAAAATACTTTATTAAGAACTTTTTTTATATCTATATTAGACTAGTATAGAAAGAATAAATACAAGGAAAGAAAATACTTATCTATTATAATTTTAAATGTTCAGGAAATAGGGTTTCCTATGATAATAGATTTATTAAATAAATTAGTAGATTCTTATTATAGTTAAGAGAATTTCTATATACTAGAATATTAATATATTTATTTTTATATTTATATCTTTTTTTT
This sequence comes from Aspergillus sydowii CBS 593.65, assembly GCF_001890705.1. NCBI lineage: Eukaryota > Fungi > Ascomycota > Eurotiomycetes > Eurotiales > Aspergillaceae > Aspergillus > Aspergillus sydowii. Next base: position 12,159 of record NW_024467897.1, on the reverse strand, counting down.
ATTAAATCTTTTTTTTCCTTTTTATAATTACTATCTTTATTTAAACTTAAAGTCTTATTAAATTATTTAATTAGTTATACTTCTATCTCTTCTCTATACTATTATCCTGAAATTCTTACTTCTTTCTAATATCATATTTTCTACTATTATTTACTATATCTTAAAGCTTAGTTTCCTTTTAAAAAAGTAAGTCTATTAAAGTCTTATATCTAATCTAGTATCTCTATTCTTAATTTAGTAAATACTAGTAAGTCTTTTTATTTAATCTTAGTTAATATAAATATTAATATATTTTACTATTTTAATATAGTTTCTAGCTTTAAAGCTATCTAGATTTTCTCTAAAATTTATAAATCGAATTAATCTTTAGACTATTATAGATATTTTATTGTTAAAATTCTAAAAGAAGTCTACTAGAACTAGAAGAGTAATTATATTTTTTATTTCTATAATAAAAAGCTATCTAAGGACCAGGCCTATAGTTATTATTAAATTAAAAGAGTATTTAATTTTCTATTATTATTCTAGAATATTACGATAGTACTGTCTAGTTCAGGGCTTGTTTAAATTATATATAGACTCGTAGTAGTAGTAGTAAATATTTAATCTATATTTCTTAAAAAATTAATGATTAAATCTTTTTATATAGTAAGGTATTATCTATTTTTATTTTATTTTTATCTTTTTTAGTTTTCCTAATGATAGTCCTAACAGGAGGACCTAGCAGTCTAGTAGTCTAGAAAAAAACTAAATGATATTTGATATATAAAACTTTACTAATATTAATTTATTTTAAGTCTATTCTATATTCTAGAGAGATATTCTTATCTATTATTAAATTATCTATAGAATAAATTTCTAATTTATTAAGATTTTTTTAAAATCTGTTAAATAGAAGGGTTCTTATATAGAAGATTTTATTATTTTTATAGTATAATTCTAATTTTTTCTTTAAGACTATTAAAGATTTCTAAATCTTCTAAGCTATTATTGTATCATGTTTTTATATATTTAATATTATTAATTCTATTAGCTAATATAAGCTTTAAATAAGAAAAACCTATTATTTCTTAATTAATATATAATTCTATTCTTATTCTTTATTCCTTTTTTATTAATTCTATTTAGGCTGTAAATATTCTAGATAGTAAATTATTTATTAAGGATTCTTCTTTATTCTTCTATCTAATTTTAGCTTTTAAATATAATACCTAGAAGCTTTTATATAATTCTATTATAAATAGTAATAAATCTAAGAAAAAGTCTTTAAAGAAATAATAGTATTATTTTTCTAAATTAATTAGAAAAAGAATTAAGATAGCTCTAGCTATATTAGAGACTCTTATACTAATTATTATTAAAAATAATAATAATAATACTAGCTTTATTCTAGAGGCTCTAATAACTAGTATTTTATATATAGAATTTATTAAGTTAGTTAATAATATTTTTATTTTTTATTTAGATAAGACAGCTACTAGTAAAGATGATAATAATAATAATAATAATAAAGCTAATAATAATAATAAAGATAAAATAAATGATTTATCTAATATTAAAAAGACTTAAATATTTTATTAAGATTTCTTTTCTCTTTTTTCCAAACTAATATTTAAATCTATAGATTTTATTAATTAGCTAATTATTAATCTTATTATAAGATAGTTTCTTTAATTTTCTTAATTATAAATAGAGTTACTAAGACCTATTTTTATACTTATATAGTATTTTTTAATAAGTCTATTAACTCTATTATTTCTAATAATATAGAATAATTATAATAAATAAATAGTCTATTAAAATTTATTTTTTTGATATCTCTTTAAGAATAAAAATTTCTCTAGAAACTTTTATTTCTTCTAACTATACTATTATTATTTAAGATAAATAATTTTTTTTTAAATATCTAATCTTTTTTCTTATCTAACTTCTATATATACTATCTAGAGTTATATATCTCTATTAATTATACTACTATTCTATCTTAAAACTAAGTTTTAGAAATATATAGCCTTTTAGTTTTTATATATCTTTTTAATTTATTTTCTTTAAGTATGTCTTCTCTATTTTATTTAAATATATCTTTATATACTCTTACTGTTTCTACTCTTACTTAATCTATATAGATAAGTTAGAGTATGAGAGAAGGTCTAGTTTAATAGTATTAATAATCTACTAAACTTTAACTAGATAGTAAAGTATAAGTTCTATCTATTTTAATTTAAAGACTAGTTATATTAATAACTAGAGTTTCTTAGGCTTATTAATATTAATCTAGATTAAGTATTAATTATTAACTAGATTATAGATAATCTAGCTATTAGACTCTTTAATAGTATATATTTCTAATAGATACTATTTTAAAATCTAATATAAGCTAAAATACTTTAGCTAGAACTTTTATAATATTTTATTATATATAAAAATTTAGCTACTCTTCTTAAAAAAATATTCTTTAATAAGACTATTTTAGATAATTTATTATTTAATTAAATAAGTTAGTAGTTACTTACTTACTAAAATATAGATATATCATTAAATTTAGATTAGTTAATTCTTCTGCATAGCTCTTTTTTCTTTTATATTATTATTAAATAGTCTGGGTATAATTATTACTATAGATAAGTTTAAACAGGCTAGTATTAATAATACCTATATATTTAAATCTAGATAGTAAAGAGTATCTAGAATAGATATTTATTTCAGAGATATATTAGTTTATTTATAAGTATCTTTATAAATATTAAATCTAAGATATTATTTAATCTTTCTACTTATCTATTTATCCGCGGGTGGTAAGGTATTATAACCTGATGTTTTATTTTTAGGATTTAAATATAGTAGGCTACTATCTTTAATAAAATATTTAATCTATTATTTAATACTAGCTTATTTATTACTCTATATTAAATAAAGATATCTTATAAAAAAATAGATAATAGCTTTATCTATTATATTTAAGACTACTTTAACTACTAGCTAGCCTATAATATAATATAATTAATTATTATTATAATATATTAATTCCTATTTAAAGTTACTAGTAAGAGACTGATAAGATTAAGTCTTTAAGTTCTAAAGTTCTTTCTATAGATAGAGCTTTAGTCCTATCTTTATTAATATAGAATAGAATATTCTTTATATCTAGATATATTATATTTTTATACCTGCTATAAATAAAATATTTTTTATTAGTCTTAATATTCTTTACTATTAGAGTATCCGATAGTAAAAATCCTTTAATAAAATATTATTATATTATATTATACTATTCTCCTATATTTTAGCTTTTTTTTTACTATATTAATATAAGCTGTCCTACTATTTTATTTAATTATTATACTATAAATATTTTATCTCTATTATCTATAGTAGCTAGGTCTTCTTTAATAAAGTTAGACTATTTATTAATAGTATTAGGTGCTGGAGATAGCTGGCTAGCGACCAGCCTTGCAAGGTTCTTGGTGTAGCAGTCAAGCGTCTCATCATTAGACACTACTGCTTCCTTTCCTGGTTAATATTAGATATCTAGATTATAGACTTAGAATTCTTTAATCTATTATACTAAGTATTTAGAGTAAGTCTAGATTATTATAAGGTACTTTAGGTTTTTATAGTCTATCAGGATCTCTATTCTAGTACTATTCTTTAGATAATATTTCTAGTATTTTATTTCTTCTTTTATATTAGATAGTTTTACTTTATATTATTTAGCTTCTTTCTATTAAAAGCTATTATTTATTATTTTTTACTAGTTAGCTAAGGACTATCCTAATTATCTATTCTAATGTATTAGTCTTAATCTAGAGATATTTTATTAGATTAATAATAAAGAGAATATATACTATAAATAGTATCTTCTTTAATTATTAAAATACTTTTATAACTAGTATTTTAGATTACTAATTAATATTTCTACTTTTACTCCTCTAAATTCTTTTCTTTTAGGAGTTTATATAATAGAACTATAATTCTAGAAAAGTTATAGATAAATTATTAATAATATATTACTAACTCTAGAAATTATTAAAGTTTATATATATTTCTTAGCTATAGCTATTTGTTAATAATTTTAAGCTTAGCTAGAATAAATTAGATAGTCTTTTTTTTAATAATATATTTATAAAATTTTAGTTTCTTTACTCTAAGAATATATCTTAAGCTTTTTATAAATCATTTATTCTATTATAATATATCTAGAATTATTCTTAAGTAGTATTTATATTCTTTTTATATATTTAAAATAATAAGAATATTATTAAAGTAGATAAAGTAGAAAGTCTCTGGATATAGAGTTAAGACTTAATTTATAAATATCTAAAATATTACTAGTATATTTAATAGCTTAAATACTAGAAATTTATATTTTTAAAGATAATATTAAATATTATTTTTTAGATTAATACTTCTTCTATTTAGACTCACTAGTATGCTAAAAGATGATTAATTTTTAAGAGATATATTATTTCTTTAATTTAGTTAATAAAATTTTAGATATATAAAATAGATATCTATTCTTATATATTTTCTAATTTAGTAATTAATAGTTAATATATTACTTTTATTTTCTACTAGATTTTAGAGTAAAGATAATAAAAAAAATTCTATAAACTAAATAATATTTTAATAATTCTTTTATTAAGAAGCTTTATAAGCTATCTCTTTAACTTATCTAGTTTTTATAATAATAGAAGATAAAAGAATTAATTTATTAATAGTTTATTATTAGTATTAATATAGTATTTAAGTCTTTAATTATAAAGAAGTATTAGTAATAATTTTTTTAAAAAATAGCTATAAACTTCTTTATAATTATTTTAATCTTTTTTTATTATAGTATTACTATTCTAGAATAGTTAAATAACTACTAGAATAGTATTATTCTTCCTTTTTTTTAAATTCTAATAGCTTGCTTTATACTTATTAGTTCTAGTATTAATTTAATACTAGAAATATAATTTCTAATATTAATAGACTAGATAATGTATATATATATTATCTATTCTTTCTCTAGAGATATATTGTAGATATATTTTAATTAATTAATTATCTTTAACTAATCCTGTCCTAATATTATATTATAATAAGATAACTTTAATATATATACTTCTATACTTATCTTTTAATCTCTAAAAGCTATTAGTAACTAGAGATATTCTTTTATAATTAAGAACTCTTTATTTACTATAACTTCTAGCTATTCTATACTTTAAAAAATTTAATACTTTTAGAGATAGTTAACTAGCTAGATTAATAGAAATAAATAACTAGCTCTAAAATTAATAAGAATCTTTATAATCTTAATAAATACTCTAAATCTAATAGTATAGATATATAAGATAATATCTAATTTTATGTATATAATATTACTATCCTTTACTAGAATACCTTTAAAATTAGCTATTTATATATAATTAAAGATTCTAATATATTTAGAACTTCTAACTTTTAAATTTTTATTCTAGAGACTTTTATTATTTATACTACTAGTCTCTTTTTATTTAATAGTCTTATTCTTTTTTTTCCAAGTCTTTTAACTTGGTTCTTTTACTATAAGTCTATTAGTAATCAGTAGATTTTAAGTATCCTTTTTTACTATACTAAAAATATATTTTATTTATTAAGTACTATACTTACTATTCTAGACTTCTCTTTTTAGATAATTAGACTATATTATAAGTATACTTAGATCTATAATATTAATTTAGTTAATACTAGTTAATATATTATTTATATAATATTCTATAATAGTATTATCTTATTTATACTAGCTAAATCCCTATACTAATTCTTTAAATCTTATAGAGTAATTAAGATCTCTTATAAGTTAAACGTAAAAAGTGGGCTTAGCTCCTATCTTAAAATATTAAATTATAAAATATTTAAATAGAGGAGACTTAATTTAGATAGTTATATTTAAGAACTAGCTACTATAATTTATTATACTACTATTTTTTTTAAATATAACTAATAAAGTATTTTTATTTCTTAGTCTTACTAAGAAACTTTTTAAAATTATTTAGAATCTATTATTAGAATTCTTTCTATATATTAATAAATTTAATCTTATTATTCTATACTTTTTTATTTTAAACTTACTATATAGTTTTTATTATTCTATTAAAAAGATTTTTAATATAGTAAATCTTCTAGTTATCTAAGAGATTTTTTTTACTAGAGTATATTTAACTTTAAAATATTTCTTTATTAATTAGAGCTATCTTCTTATAGTATTATTAGTAATCTATTTATTATCTTTTAGAGATTTCCTTATATCTAATAATCTTAGATATAGTTTTATAGCTCTAGTTTAGATAGTCTTTTCTTAGTTTAGGACTATTATTTTTATTAATATTCCTTATAGTATTTTCTATAGTATAATTATAGTATTATTTTATTACTTCTATAAAGCTATAAGAACTTTCTTTTATTATTATTATTAATTCTTTATCTTTCTTAATCTATTTCTATTTTTCTACTGGGATTAGTTCTATTATTCTAGGACCTAGACTAAGACTAGAGTTTAGATATTCTATTTAATTATAATATTTTATATTATTATAATATTTTAGTCCTAGTAAGCTAAGGAAGTATTAAGATTATAATTATTAAAGTTATTATTAAACTTTTATTAAAGACTTACTATTATTATAATTATTATAATTAGTATTCTTTATCTACTAAGATTACTATTCTTAAGATATTATTTTTATATCTAAAATATCTGTCTATTAGGTTTTTTTATAATTTAAAGATATAGAAGATTTTTTATAGATAGACTTAACGTAAATCCCACCCGAGTCGCGCACCCACCCGAGCTGCGCATGGCTGTATTCCATACAAAGTAGCACTTTTTTAATCCTTAATATCTCATCAACCAGCTACTAGGAAGATGTAGAATATAGAGTCTATTATATTAGGATTATAAAAAATATACTTATCTAATTTTTAAATTCTTAATAGTATTTATTATCTCTGAATATCTAAAATACCAAAAATACGGCTGTAATTTTTATTACTTAGATAAATACTTAAGTTACATGTTAAAGTCTAATATATATATATATATTAGTACTGTATTTAGAATCTATATTCTTTATTTTAGATCTATTAGGGGCTTGGCTGCTGAGTTATTAAGGATTAAAAAAGTGCCATTTTGTATGGAATACAGCCATGCGCGGCTCGGGTGGGTGCGCGACTCAGGTGGGATTTACGTTATTATGATTATTATTATTAATAAGCTCCTATTCATTTTAGTTTTTAAAGAGTCTAGTCTATTAACTTTCTTTCTCTAAGATTACTAGTAAAATTAAAGATATACAACTAGATATAATAATATTCTAAGATTCAGTAAATATTAAGATTATTAAAATACTAGAGTATAGCCTAAAAGCTTATTTCTAGTATTTTTATTATTCTAACTATAGCTATCTAAGTTTATTATATATAATTAAACTAAGTTATTAGTAATAGAACTATTTAATAATAGATCTTCTCTAATACTCTTGTTATTAAATTACCTAAAGACAGGATCTCTCAGGTATTAATATCTCTAATATATATTAGGGACCTTGATACCACTAAGTACTGGCTCAGGGAATCACACTATAATATATAAGAACTATTAAATTATATTAAAAACACTATTATACTAGATAAGTATAAAATATACTAGTACCTACTATAGAAGTACTGAAAGAGAAGATCTAGAAAGACTATAGATATAGATATATAAATATAAAAAGAAAAAGGTTATTATTTTATAAAAATATTACATATAATCTCTACAAGGGGCTCCTCCTAGGGACTTTCTAAAAATATAAAAACCTCTAAAAATCTTAGTTTAAGGATTGATTATATTGATCTTAAATAATCTACTCCTAAAGAAGTACCTATAAAATAGTATAAATAACTACTAAAATAGTTAAAACTAGTATACTAAGTATAAAATTATAGATATTAAATAATACTATATAATAAGTAGATAATAAATACTTATAAATATCTTTAAATAGAGAGTAAGTTCTAGCTAGTAGTAGGGGGTACTATATCTCTAATCTTTTTATAAAAATAAAAAATAAAATAATAGAGTATAATCTCTAAGAGATTATAACTACCTCTAATAATTCTAGATTAAAGGATTATTTTACTAGTAATAAGATATATCTTAATAGAAACTACTCTATAGTTCTAAGAAAAATTAGTAAGATATTTAAATCTAATATAAAAATTAATATATTCTACTATAGAATTAGATACTATAATATCTAGCTATATAGATAGTATATTATCCTAAAGAGTACTAAATAAGAGAACAGACCTTATCTTATAAGAGATATAGATAGTAAACTATATTAAGAGATAATAGTATAAATAAGAATATTAAAAGAGCTAAGAAGATAACTAATAATATAAAAAAAGAGAGTATAGAATATAAAAATAGATAAACTTACTAGTTTAGAGACTAGAATAAATAATAATTCTAGTATAGAAACTAGAGATAAACTAATACTAATTTCTAAAGACTAATTTCTAAAGAGATAAAAGATAATAAACTAGTCTCTAAAAAAATTAAAAATAAACTAATCTTTAAAAAGATAATAAGAGTAACTAGTTAGTAGATAGTAATTGTTATGGGCAAGGCCTGAAGCGAGCTAGTTGCGTACTAGATACATGATAGAATAGCTGAAGAACCAGGATGCAGGGGCTGTTGGAGTTCTGATATAACTAATAGGAATAAACACGTGACCTTTAATACCTGAGGCCAATATCTTAAAGATAATATCTAGATAGAGTTAATAGTAGGGCTCTAGCAGAGTTTCTATAATAATATCTTCTCTCCTTCCTATTTTAGTGAGATTATACTTAGAGGAGGTAATACATGCGGGATTCAGGCCCTGATCTATATTTATATATCTTCTATAATTTACTTAACTATATCTAATACAGCTTTCTTTATCTATATCTTCTATAACTTACTTAATTCTAGCCTTACTTAGGCTAGTATTAAAATCTAGTATTATTTAAGATCTTAACTTTTTTTTTATATATAATTGTTCTCTTCTATAGATATTATTTATAATAATTAGCTTTAAGTAATTCTCTAATCTTCTAGTTTTCTATAGTCTTACTATTTTTTTCTAGTAAGCTGATTTTAATACTCTTTCTTCTTATCTTATAAAAGAGCTCCTTTAGGTACTTCTAGTACTTTAGAATTACTAGTCCTAAGTAACTAGTATTCTTAAAAAATAGTTTTAGAGCCTGTATAGCTATATTTAATTTACTGAACATACTATAGTACTTTAGTAATAAGTAACTTTTCTCTCTTTTTTTTTTATTTAAATATTCTAAACTGTACTCTTTTCTAGCTTTTATAGTCCTATCTATATTATATTTAAAATCTAAGTATAGAAGAATACTTAACCTAGAATAATCTATCTATTAGCTATATTATAGAAGTATATTATATTTCTATAACAGGCCTAGTAGTTAATAATTCTTCTATATTAACTAGGTATTTAGTTTCCTATACTTTAGTAGTAACTATATCTACCAGTACTTTAACTAGTTTCTATATTAGTTTTAAGTATTCTAATTATTTTATAAGATAATATTATTATATCTCTTTTTTTTTATATTACTAATTTATTTCTTTCTTTTTAAATAAGGGCCTTATCCAGGATTAATTCTACTATATATTTATTTTTACTATCTATCTAGATTACTGGAGAAAAACTCTTATTATAAAGTTATAATAGAAGTTTATTATATCCTGCTAGTTAAATAAAATTACTATAAAATATAGAGTAGATTTCTAAAAAAATATTAAGCTTAATTATATAAGTTTCCTTAATTTCTAGTATATAGTACTTAGTATTCTTCTAATCTAACTTCTTATATAGTTAGTTAGTATATATATTCTTCAGGTTCAGTTAAATAAGATTATTCTTTTTATATATTAGTATAGAAAAATACTTTCTATTAACTTATTATTCTAATTTCTACTATATAAAAGAAAGAAATATATTTACTTATTATATAGCCCTCTTCAGCTTCTATATAATAATATCTATAATCTAAATAGAGCTCTTTCTTAATTTATTTCTCTAGAATAAGATTACTGCTTAGTCTGCTATAGTCTTAAATAGTAATAGATTATATCTATAACTTAAGAAGAAGAGAAATATTCTAGTTATTATAAATATATATATTTTTAAGATATATTCTACTATAAATAGTAGATTATACTAGTTATTTTAGCTATAGTATATATAGATTCTAAGATATATTTTGATACTATTATTAATATATTTTATAGATTTATCTATCTAAGAATAATAGGCTATAGAAAGAAGTTATTTAATCTTTAGTAATTAATATATATATAATTAAGTCTAGCTTATAAACTAGCTTCTTTAATCTAATATTATTAACCCGGGGATTCTATAATATCAAATAAATAAATAAATAAATATATATATAAAATCCTTAGCTATAGTAAAGCTTATTAATTTTAGAATTATATTTTAAATAAATTAATTAATAATTACTAAAAGAATTAAGTATTCTTTACTCTTAAATAATTTAGTAATAAAATTTAATAAGATATTCTATTAAAGCTAGTTAGAAATAGATAATAGTTTTAATAATCTATTTTTTTTATCTCTCTAGACTTTTACTTAACTATATATATTATAATTCTAGAGATAATATTTAATATTACTTAATATATTTAATTAATAGTACTTATAGCTAACTAGTATATATATTTTATTCTACCTGGAGTGGCCTGTAAGTATTAAGTTATATACTTATTAAATAAGATAAGTTTTTAGTAGTTTATATTCTAGTATCTAGGTTCTATTATAGTAGTTAATATAGCCTTAATAATTAATATTATATTTATTAAGAAAGATCTATAGCTTTAGTTATAATAGAAGACTTCTAGCTTTATTCTTCTCTAGAATCTCTATTATTTTCTAGTAGATAGTATTATAGTTCTTTACTTTTATTTATAGACTAATTAACTCAGGATTTATTATTAAAGCTATAATATTCCTTAACTAGTATCTAGTCTTTAGTAGTTAGAAGATTTAGGATTAGATATATTTATTAGAGTTATCTTATAGTATATCTTAGTCTTTTCTTAATAAAATATTAATTTAGATATTTATACTTCTCTTATAGTATTTAAATAAGAAGTTAAATCTAGATAGGAATAGACTCTATCTTATATATCTTTTAGTAAGCTTCTAGGATAAGTAAAAGTATTCTAGATTTTTATAGTTAATAATTATTTTAAAGAATAGAATAGATTAGAGTTCTATATTCTATACTTCTAGATAATAGATAATAGCTAGCAGTTCTTTATTATAAATCTTATAATTATATTTAGCAGGGGTATAATACTTTAAAAAGTAGATATATAGATAGAGTTATCTATTAGAATAGTATTATAACAGGGTCCCCCCTAAGCAGTAATCTAATAAATCTATCTTTACTACTATTTTATATATTAAATTAAAAAGGACTAGTACTAGTCCCTGTATAAATAGATTCTTAAATTATTAAAAATATTACTAATATTCTTTAATCTATTAGTAAGCTATTCCTTTATATATCAGGTTAGTAAGTAGTTTAGTTAATTAGAAGAACTAAGAAATAAACTATTAATAAAAATTTATAAATCCCAGGAAGCTTTTAACTCTATAAATTATTATAAAGACTTTTTAGTCTTAAATAGCTTTAATTTTTTTAAGATTTATAGCTACTCTCTTCCTAGCTTCTATTATAAACCCTAAATACTTAATTTTAGTATATTTAAACTTATATTTCTTAATATCCAGGTACAGTCCTGCCTTTTATAGCTTATTAAGAATCTTATAGATATATTTATAATATTAATCTAATAATCTATCTATAAAAATAAATATATTATTAAGATAAGCAGAGTAGAACTTATCTAGATACTTTTATAATATCTAGTTTATATATTTCTAGAAAATACTTAGAGTATTAGCTAATCTAAAAAGAGTAATAAGCTATTTAAATAATTTATATTATATCTAGAATATAATTAGCTATTCCTAGCCTTTAGTAATTTAAATCTTATAAAAAATAATAGATATATTAAACTTAATAAATTACTTTATTTATTTA
>NW_024467896.1:0-16101 GCF_001890705.1 Aspergillus sydowii CBS 593.65 | reverse complement strand
ATTAGTATTAGAATTAGTATTAGAATTAGTATTAGAATTAGTATTAGAATTAGTATTAGAATTAGTATTAGAATTAGTATTAGAATTAGTATTAGTATTATTTTTATTTCTATTATAGTTAGAGCTATCAGAACTATTAGAATTATCAGGATTATTATTAGGAGGGTTTTAATATCTAGTAGTTTATTAACTTTAGGTATACTTAGTATACTTAATATATTTATATTCTTTATATTACTAGTAATTAAGCTATTCTTAGAATTAAATAAATTAATAACTAGTATACTCTTAGTTTTATTAGAGTAATTAATAGAGATTATATAAACTAGATTTAGATAGAGCTTTATAAGAATACTAAGTATTACTTAGACTAGGATTTAAAGGATTTATAATAGAATAGTTACTAAACTAAAAGTTAGAACTGTAAGGTTATATTTAAGAGTATATAATGTTTAGATTTTATATAGATTAAGAAGCAGGTTTAATAGTTATAAATTTAGGTTTAGAATTATTAACAGGATCTTTAATAGGGCTTTTAATTATAGAAATCAGCTTAATTTATTTAAGATAAGATAATTTAAAAGCTAGATATTTTACTACTTTTATAATATGTTTAGTAGGCATGATTATTAATAGTAATAATATTTATTAAATAGTAGGTAGTAAGTTTAATAAGTCTTTAGAGGAATATCTAGATTAAGATATAGAAGATTTAGTTTAGATTTAAATAAAGATAGTAGATAGTTTAGAGCTTTATCTTTATTATTAGATACTATTAATAAATTAGATATACTTTAGGAATAAGAATATCTTAATAACTTCTTAAATTTAGTATAATTAGCTTTAGAAAGTAGGTTTTTAGTAATTTATAAAAGATAGTTAGATAGCTTAGTAAGATTTAATAATTTTTAAGGCTTTATTAATTTAGTAATAGCTTAGTTTAATAAGTATCTTAATATCTTTTAATCTAGTAGAATTTCCTATTCTTTTAGAATAAAGATTATCTCTAAGTATTTAATCTATTATATACTAAACTTATACTTTTTAATATTTAAGATTAAACCAGTACTTATTATTAAAGTTATAATCTTTTATATATATACTTTATAGTCTTTTAGAGTTCTAGAATAGATAATAATATTAGTAAAATAGATAATAATAAAATTATTTAGATACTTTAAAAGTATATAAATTATATATCTAGTAAATTTAGCAGGTAATTACTTTAATCTTATAGATATAATTATTTATTTATAAAATTCTAGATTTATAAGAAATATTATTTTTTTTAAATATTTTCTTTATTAATAGATTATAGTAATTCTATTAGATATTAAAGATAGTTATAGTTTTAGTTTCTTATAGTAAATCTCTCTTCTATTTTATATATAATATTCTATTTATATTATTAATAATTATTGGATGGAAGATATAGTCATAAAATAATGAGTATATGATTAATTATATTAGTCAGGAGACTTATATTAATAAAATAATAATTATTCTTCAAAGAAAGAACCTCCTCCTTTTATAACTAGGATATTTAAGATTAATTTATACCTTTTTCTAAATATTCTAGATTTATCTATATTAGAAATCTAATTTAATAGATTCCTAATATAGATCTATCTAGGTTCACTATGAAGATATTAACTTTTATTTTAATTTATAAGATAGGTATTTCCAGATCTTTAGTAAATTATTAACTTTTAATTATATATTTTTATATAATTACTTATATATTTGCTGAGTCAGCCTATGCATACTCTGTTCAATAATAATTATATTATAATAATTAATCATTATATATTATATTCTCTCCTTTTTTAATATGATATTTATATCTTTTAAAAATATTTATAATCTTAATTCTTAGTGATATCCTACTTATAGGAATTTCTTAATAAATTCTTATTTAGCTATTAGTTTATCTTAAAATTTCTAAAACTATTTAATTTAGCTAAGTATAATTTCTAATTATAAAGATATCTTAGCTTTATAGCAGGCCTTATATTAAGATAACTAATGATTAGATTTTATAAAAAATATAATAAACTTATAATATTTTTCTAATAGTTTTCACTTTTATAAGTTTTTTTATATATTTCTTTTAACTTTAATTATCTAATATTATTACTAGCTTTCTAGATTTTTATTATTCTATTCTCTACTTTTAGGCCTAGTATTATTTAGTACTTTTCTATTTTATTAATTAAAGCTTTTTATAATACCTTTTTATTAACTAATTTAATTTCCTATATTTTTATTATTATCTATAGCTAATAATCTTATATAGTAACTCATCCTATTAATTAATTAGTATTTAAATTATATTATTATAATTATATTATTCTAACTACTCTATTATTCTAGTTTCTCTATATTAGAATAAGTTTAAATATAATTTTTTTATATATTCTCTAGACCTTAATATTAGTTTATTAATTTATAATTCTAGTCTTTTATATAAGATTCTTTCTTTAAAATTATAGGTTTTTTTAATATTTCTAGTTAATTTTATAAATATCTTATTTTATTCTATAAACTTCTAATTAATAAATTCTTTTTAGACTCTTAAATCTAAAGGAATCCCTAGTATATATTCTATTAATTATTATATAAATAATAATTAAAGTTCTATTTTCTATACTAATAAGTTAAATCTTTAATTAATATATATTATAATATCTTTACTTATTACTATTTTTCCTAATCCTTCTTCTTTTTTACTTTTTATAGTAAATAGTAAAAGTAGTTAATTACTTAGTAGCTATTTTTTCTTAAAATATTATAATTAAGATATTCTAGTTTAATTTACTAATATTTATAGTTAAGATCTTTAATCAGGTATTAATAATTTAATAACTATATTATTTTTAATTCTTTTAGATATTAATCTACTAAATACTTAAACTAAAAATATTATATATATCTATTATTATAATAGGGTAATTAATATATTTTATAATAAATAAGTAAACTTTTTACTAGATAATAGATATAGATATAGTTTTATATATAATCTAATATTTTATTATATAATAGAATTCTACTAGTATTATATACTTATTTATATTCTTCTATGAATTATAGGTTTTATTATCTATACTTAGGGTATTTAATAAGGATTTATTTCTAGTAATACTTATATATTCTAATATAATCTTATTATATTTATATTATTTCTTTCTAATAAATTAAATATACTAGTATATAATTATATTCTTCTTTAGTTTTCTAAGAGTTATTTTTTTATTTTTAATAGCTTTTTTTTTATAATCTTTTAATTATTTATTAGCTAATTTAGTAATATCTATTACTAATAATTATCTATAAAATTTATTAATTAATAAGAAGATTTTATCATCTATTATAGATTAATCTTCTTAGCTATTCTAAGGTACTTTATTTAATAATATTCTTTATAACTATTAAGCTAATCTCTTCTTTAAATTTATAAAATATTTTTTATATTCTTTAGTATTATTTATAATAGCTATAAATTACTATAATTTTATAAAATTTCTATTATTAAGTTTCTTTATACTAGTATTAAAGTTTTCTATCTTTTTCTATTTTTCTTTATCTAAAAGATTTATTTTAATTATATATAATAATACTTAAAATACTTATTTAATATTTACTATTTTTATTCTTATTTTAATATTATTTCTATTTTATCTAGCAGCTCTAGAAGTATTCTTATTATTTAAAGATATATTTTTATAGATTTAATTATTATATAAATAGTATTAATTTTATAAATTATAGATAACTAGTCTATTATTCTTCTATTTTAATTAATAATTTCTTATATATATTTAGTTTTATTATATTTAGAGCACTTTTATATAAACTTTCTTTTTTTCTTTATTTTTTTTATTATTAAAGTTTACAATAGTAATATTTAATTATATATTAATATCTTTATCTTAGTCTTTCTAGTACTATTTTCTAAATTAGTTTATCTTTAACTAGTCTGATCTCTTTTTTATAATATTATTTAACTAGTTAATTCTTAATTCTAGATATTATATTAATTATTTTATTATATTAATTATTTTATTATATTAATTATTTTATTATATTAATTATTTTATTAAGAGTATCAGGTTTTTCTAGTATATATATTATTATAGTTATAATTTCTAGCTTAAGGATCTAATATTACTATAATCTTAATACTTTATTTTACTAGTTAAGATTTAATATAATTTAGTAGAACTTTAAAATAAGTTCTCTAATATCTATTTTTAGTCCTTACTTTTATATATATATATTATTTAATAGTCTTCTTAATATTAGAATTATTAAAAACTTTAGTAATTTATTTCTTAAAGTTATTATAATTATTAAAAATAATATTAGTTAAATTCTTCTTATTATATTAGTCAGGATTCTCTTAAAAATCTTATATATATATAGCTTAAGCTAATTAACTACTCATTCTCTAAGATAGATTCTAGTAAATATAATCTTATCTAATTTATTTATATCAGATAGATTATTAATTTAGATATATATATTTATTAAATAATTAGATATTATCTTAGAATAGATTACTTATCTTTAAATATTTTAGTTTTATTAATTTTAATTCTCTTAAAAGCTTAGAGTAACTAGATATAGTTTATAAGTCTAGTAATAATATTTTTTATATATTTAAGTTTATTAATAGTATTAATATCTTAAATATAGTATTTAAAGCAGCAGCCTTAGGTACAGATATTAAAATATTTATATTAAATAAAGATATTCTTTTTTTATCTTAAATTAAGAATCTATTATTATTATATAAGATCTACTAGTTCTTTTTAAATCTAGTTAGTCTTAAAAATATTTTATAAGTAAGTAGAAAAAAGTCCTTAATAGGATTATTAATTAAAGAATAAGAGATATATTAAAGTATATCTTTTAAAAGATAGACTAGCTTTAATTCTAAAAGTAATAGATACTAAATAAAACTTCTAATTATAGTAGTAATAATTATTTTTAAATATTTAAATAATTATATTTCTTAATTTATTATATTAAAGTACCTACTTTATTATATTAAATTATTCTCTTTATTAAAATATCTATTTTACTATATTAAAGTACCTGTTTTAATCCTAGTCCTATTCTATAATAATACTATATTATCTAATATAGCCGGTCTGGATTATCCTGTAGATCTATTATAATATAGTTAGGTATTAGTAAAATAGAATCATTAGCTATTAGCTTCTGCTTTCCCTAATACTATAGATATAATAGAGTATTAAATATATCTAAAGATTCTATTCTATCCTAGGGATAGTAACTATAATTTATAAAGAATAAAGCTATTCTAGTTAATTTACTAATATAGTTATTAACTATAAATTATATATTAGATAAAAATTAAGTCTAATTATTCTATATATAGTTAATATGAATATAGAGGTAGTTTTTTAGATTCTTTACTATACTCTTTAACTAACTATTCTTTAAATAATTAATACTAGATAATTTTACTAGAACTTTATAATATTTATAATATTAGCTCTAAAAATAGCTAGTAGGTAATTTTTCTAATTTAAAATAATTAATTATAGTAATCTATATTTACTAAATACTTACTAGTATATCATCACTACTAATTTATTTATTTTCTTAATCTATAAAGAAAGATTTAAATATTTATTATCTTATTAATTAATTAATTATTAATAATATATAATAGTAGGTATAATCCTTAATAAAATTTAAGAGCAGGTTTTTTATAAAACCTATAATAATATTAAAAATACTTTTTATAAAGAATTAATAA
Organism: Aspergillus sydowii CBS 593.65; assembly: GCF_001890705.1. Lineage (NCBI taxonomy): Eukaryota > Fungi > Ascomycota > Eurotiomycetes > Eurotiales > Aspergillaceae > Aspergillus > Aspergillus sydowii. Next base: position 10,310 of record NW_024467896.1, on the reverse strand, counting down.
TAATTTTAAAGACTTCTATTTCTAAATTATATATATTTTAAAATAATAATAAAATATATAAAAGTTCTTAAACTATTAATAGTTATTCTTTATCTTGATCTAGATATAATAATAAAGTAAACTTTAATAAGTTTTTTTTTTTAAATTTAGATATCTAGTATTCTAGAGCTAGTAATAAAGCTAAAGTATTTTATAATAAAGTATTTAATTCTTTAAAATATATAATTAACTACTAATATGAAGATATCTATTATATATAAATAGCTTACTAATAGCCATCCTAAATTATTAATTAATTATTATAGATAGAAGCTTCTACAGGCTATTCTCTATAGCTTTAAAAATATTTAAAACTAGTATATCTTTATAATAGGTCTTATTAATCTACTCTTTTAATAAAATAGTCTATTTCTTAGATTCTACTTTATAAAATATTTTTTAAATATTATAAAAATTCTCCATAGCTTTAAGATTCTTTAATAATTTATTAAATTTAGATATAATATTAGAATTAGTCTTAGATACTTCTAAAGTATTTTTTTCTATTAAATCCTTTTTGGAGACTATTATAGTAATATTATTAAATATTATATTTATATAAAATATTACTAATAATATTTTTTTATATCTATATCTAGATTATTACTAGTTAATAATTAATAGTATCTACAGGTATTTATACTTATATATATTATTAATATTTTATAATATATTCTAGTAATAGTAGATAAGAATATAAGGCTTCTTATTCTACTTTCTAGGTTAATATATAATCTTAAAATTAAATTTAAAGAGAAATTTTATTTATTAAGCTTATTAGTAATTTAGTTATTCTATAATTATAAATTATTTTAAATTCTAATAATTTATATAAACCCTTACTGGTTCTTTTATACTAATAAACTCTAGTTACTAGATTTTAAATAAATAAATAATTATAAAAAATTCTTTATTATAGATTATATAATTAATTTTTATATTTAATATTTTCTTCTAAAAAAAGAATAACAGGCTATAGGATTTTATCATAGATTTATTAAAGAATTCTAATAAAAATAAAGTCTAAAAATATTAGTTTTAATCTAGATTTCTTTATTTAGATTAAAATAAATAAGAATTAGTATAGTTATAAAGATATTCTTTATTACTTAGAATATATAAAACTATATTTATTAATTTATTTAAATAATAAGTATTATATTTTCTTCTTCTTTTAATATTATATATATTTTCTTCTTCTCTTAATATTATATATATTTTACTATTCTTAGTTAGCTAGTTTAATAATATTATAAACTTCAAAAAATTCTTTAATAAAGTACTAGTAAAAGTTAGTACAACTATAGAGGCATGCACTAAAAGTTTTGGTATACTATTAGTAAGCTTGGCATGGCTGTATAATAGGATTATATATAAATTTATATAATAATATATTTTAACAGCCCTTATATAGAACTAAATAAATATTATCCTGAAAATAACTTAAAATAATAAAGTTAAAGCTATTCAGAGATTTATCCAGAGTAATTATTATCTATAGAAGCTGGTATTATCTCTGGTAGAGGAAGATTATATTATAGAATACTATCAGAATACCCCTGAATTAGTATCAGAGATACTCTACAAAGATCTAATTAATATAATCTTATAACTTTTAACTATATAACTTTACTATTACTATATCTAATATTCTAATTATCTTATTATCTTATAAGTCCCTAGTAATTAGGAGGAGTAAGGGTTAATTAATATTAATACTATTAATTCTTTACTAATCTATTACCCACCTGAGATAGATTCTCTATCTAACTATTACCTATTTCTTCTACCCTTGACAGGGTAATATATATAGATAGTAATTATTTAATTTTATAACCCTTCTAGCTATATATATTATAACTCTTATAGTCTTTCTTAAACTTATTACCTCCCGCGCAGGTAATTATCTCTTTAATATAATAAACTAGATATTTAATCTAGTTTTAGATTATTTTCTATAGTAGCTTTATCTATACTTTTATTCAGGTCTCTCTACTAGTCTTTTTATCCTGCAGGATACTATATATAGTTATATATTATTTAAGATATACCTAATAAGATTTAATTATATTAAGATCTAGTAAATTAATAGACTAATCTATAATTTTTTAGACTTATTAGATATTATATATATACTTCTAGATATAATAGCAACACGCAGGAGTACTATTCTTAAGGATAATAATATCAGATTACTTAATTATATATTCTAAGATAAATAGAAGGAGATAAGGCTTTAGAACTTTATAAAAATAAATATAAGTATTAGTATTATTTATTTTATAAAAAAAGCTTTAAAAAATAGAATATTAACTATCTAATAATAATATTAATTAATTCTATCTTTATCTTTCTATACTAACTTACTACTCTTTTTATTCTACTTTCAGGCAGGCTAATAGCTATAATTTATATATAAATTATATTAATTTATAGCTATATTTATCTTTTATTTCTTTTTAAATATAGATTTAAGCTTATAGTTTAAAGCTTTAATTTCTTAATCTATAAGATACTACTAGTAAGATATTTTAGACTTCTAGATATATAAAGACCTCTTTTTATCCTATATAAAGTAATTTTATATTATAAAGTTATTATATCCTTTCTAGTACTACTATATATATATCTAATTATATTAATTCTCTATAGTTCTTTAAACCTATATAGCTCTATAGTAGTAGTTTAAAATAATAGAGGCTTTACTAGTAAAGATTATATATTTCTAGTCTTTAGTAGTCTAGTATTAATAAGTAAAATAGTATTTAAGGTATCTAAGTCTTATAACTTTAGTTAGACCAGGTTTTCAGGAGGGTTTTATAATAATTAAGCTATAATAATAAAGAATATATAAAATAGAAGAATAAGAAATACTAGCTTTATAAATAAGAATCTTTAAGGATTTCTTATATCTAGTATAATCTATAGTTACTAAAGCTATTATAAAGTTCTAAATAGCTTTAGTAATCTTAGTTAAATATCTAGAATATTTATTATTCTTAATAAATTTAAGCTTTATATAGTAGCTTTCTTCTAGCTAGTAGTCTTACTTCTTATTATTTCTTATTATATTCTATATAGTCTAATAATTTATATCTAGAAAGTAAGTAATTTCTAAGATCTATTTATGAGCTATTTAGAGAATAAGAACTTAGATATAGATATCTATTAAATAAAAGTTATTATAAGATATTTTATATTAAGAAAAAGCTAGTATCAGCAGTAAGAGAGAAGAAGGAATTTAGTAATAGATTTAGAGAAAAAAAATACTTTAAACTACTATAAAATAATTAAAATTAAAGAAAATATAGTATAGATAGCTCTAAAAACTATAGTAGTTAAAACTTAGAAGTAAATATATTATTATCTATTATATATATACAGATTATTACAGTTTCTATAGTAATTATATAGGATCCTAAATATATAATATATCCCTGGCAGACCTACCTGCACCAAAACTTTTTATATATACCTCTGTAGTAAATATCTATATATTCTTTATTAAAATAAGTATCTATTATTCCTAAATTAATTATATCTTCTTAGAATCTATAAATATACTATTAGTACCAACTATTAGATCTAAATATTTAATTTATAAGATACTAAAATCATACTTATTAATATTAATATATAAGTTATAATTAAATAAATACTTTAAAACTTTTCTAATACAGTTAGTATATTATTTTAAATTATTATTGTATACTAGAATATTATCCAGGTATATTATATAGAAAATATTTAGATAATTAAGAATTAACTTATTTATATAGCTCTAGAAGATCCTGGAAGTATTATAAAGCTTAAATAATATAATTAAATATTTAAACTAGCTATACTAGATATTAAGAATAATTAAATATTCTTTTTTTAATTTAGATAGTTAAAGATAGCTATTATATTACGCTTAGTAAAGATCTTAGATTTTATTAGATAGATAGGTATATTTATAACTAGAGAAATTAAATAATAATTCTTAATAATAATCTTATTTAATATTTAATAATTAATGTATATTTAAAGGCTCTTTTTTAATTTATAAATTCCTAGAATAGAGGATATTATTAATAATAAATTATTATAAATAAATCTTTTATTAAGATAATTATTAATATATTTCTTGATAGTCTTGTCTTAGCCTTCTAGATATTTATTAATTAATAATTCTATAAGAATAATAGCTTCTTATCTTCTATTAATTAAATACTATAGTTCTCTAGATAATATAATAGTAAATTATTAGCTTATTCCTTTATAAACATTTTAATTAAATTATAATACTATAGTAGAATCTTATTTTTAAATTCTTTAATAAAGTATTTAATAGATTTCTATACATACTAGTTATAGTTAAATACTTATATTATATTTATTATTATTATATAGAAGAACTTCCTGGTAGTTTTAATAGGTTTAAAAAAAATTAATATATTCTTTTTATACTTAGGATACTGCTGTATTAACCTAGCTAGATAAAAAATAGAAAGTTATTATAATCTAGGATTATAATATAAAGGACTTAGGGCCTTCTTTTTATAATAAAGATCTGCCCTGAAATTAATAGGTATTTTTAGGTTTAATATAATAGTAATAGGCTATATCTTATATCTACTATAGCCAGGATATATAGTTTTTAGATTTAAATAAGTATTTATCTAGTATATTAAGCTAGATATTCTATATAATTTAGTATAGTAATCATCCTTATATTAGCCTTGATAATACTTAGATTCAAGACTGTATCTATCCTAATAAATAATAATATATTTATATAAGGTCTCTTATAATTTAAGATAAATAAATATATATTCTAATAGTTTAATAGATATTTAAATTTTAATATATAACTTAAAAATAAATACTATATCTAAGATTTAAATCTTAGATTTAATTAAAGTTTACTAAAAAGATTTTCTACTAGGCTAAAGTACTAAAACTAATTAAAATAAAAATATTATTAGTTATATAATCTATCTTTAATATATTAGCCGTATATCATGGCAATATTTTTTTAAATATTTTAATATTATAAAGTATATAACCTTATTAATATATATATTACTTAATATTAATCACGCAAGTATTTTAATTAAAGAATTATAATTAATTTGGTATTCTTAAGTAAGAAATAAAATATAAAAAAATGTATAAAGGTAACTGAAAAAGAGAAATCTAAACTAAAAGATTTTATATATAAATATATATATTTATCCAGTACTATATAATAGTATATTATATATCTTAAGTTCTTAATATTCTATCTATTATATATTAAACTTTCCGTTTATAAATCATAGCTACTATTTAATAGTTTAATAGTTAATTAATAAAAAATAATATTAAAATATATAATATATTATAATAATAATATCTATATAAGTTATTAGAATAAAATCTTACTATAGAAAATTATAATTAAATACTCTAAACTGAATTCTTGTATTTACACTATATTATATACTAAACTATATAAGGAAAAGTATAAAATAATTATTTAACTATTTTAAATAAAGTATAGTAGAGCCTGTACTAGTGTTTATTTAGTCTAATCTAAAAATTTAAATACTTGTCAAGTATTATTATATAAACTCAAGTTAAACTTAAGTTTAAAATTTTAGAGAACTCGACTATTTTTAACGTGAGTTTATTAAACTAGGTACTATAATTAGTCGAGTTAATTATTTATGACCCTAAACTCGACCAAACTCGATCATATCCAAGTCTAATCTAGAAATAAGACTATATATAAATAATAAAACTATAATAATAAATATAGAGATATTATTTTAAAATTTTTAAGATTTAAGATAGTTAATACTAGAAATCCTATAAACTAACTAATCTATAAGAATAGATAATCTGATAAATAAATAAGAAAGATTTCTAAAGAAATAATTATAAATAAAAAGATTTATATGTTATAATTTATATAAATATTTAGACTAGTATCTTTATATAGAAACCTACTTTTAAGTATTCTTAGAGTATTATAAAATAGATAAAAAGAAAATATATTAAATGTTATTATTTTTATTAACATCTAACTATATAATTAAAAGAGTATACAGACTATCTTACTAGAATTCCTAATTTAAAGAGACTTTAATAATATACTATGATATATAATTAATAATCTAAAGATATTATAGTAAGAAGTAATAGTAATTTATTATAATATAAAATAATAATAATATTAATTTATATATAAATTTATATAATATCTTAAAAGATTAAAATAATATCTAGCTAAATTACTAGATAATAGAATATAAAAGACTATTTTATACTCTAAGATCTATAATAAAATCTATAAAAAGATAGTACAGTATCTACAGGAACTAGAGAATTATAATATATATATAATATACTTAATAATAATAGAATAGTTAATTCTAGAATATTAAAGTATACTAGATATAAGCTAAAATTAGAGAAATTTTAGAGAGACTCTACTTTATAAAGTATATTTTTTAATATAAAATATATAAAATTCTACTAGAAAGAAAGAATATAATAATAAAAAAAATATATAAGCTTATAAACTATAAATGCTATAAGTATTAGTATAGTAAATAAGAAAAAATAAGAAGTATAAGGATATATAAAGATATTTAGAATTACTATAATCATAAAAAAATTAGATATACTAGATTATAGTATTAGCTAGCAGGCAGTAGAGTATATATATAAAAAAATAATATAATATCTAAGACTATAGATAAGTTAAAAAACTTAAAATTTTAGTATTTTATATAATAAAGATACTAGGTCTTTTTACTAAGCTAAAAATATAAAAATTAATTATATTTATAATAATTCAAAAAAAAAAATAGAGAAAGCTATAAAAGATATAGATTTTATTAAACTCTAGTATAGGATTAAATTTTTTAAATTAATACTAGATTAAAATCTATTCCTGAATAATAGAAGAGTACTAAGAAATATATATATAATAAATAATTATAGTATAATCTCCTATAAGAGCTATATATTATTAATATATATAAAAAATATAAAGAATAAATTATATAAGTAATACTTAGAGTTTAAAGCTATTAATATTAATAAATATAATATAATCTTAGATTAGAACTAGCTAGAAGCTAATAATCTATTAATAGATTAATAAAATTAATTATAAAAGTATTATAAAATAAAATCTATAGATCTAGAGATAATTATATTTATATAAGAATATACTATAGAAATTACTATAGGAGTATAAATATATTAAATAAAAATATAATCTAAGGATAACTAACTTTAAATTAAAATTAATAAAATCTAGGCTATAGATTTAATAATCTTAGGGAAATATTATAGTTTTTTAAAAAAAATTTTAAAGAAAGAAGAAGGATTACCTTTATAATATTATAAATAAAACTATATTATTAAGCTAGAATTAGATAAGAAACCTCTACTAAAATATATATATTCTTTATTTTTAAGAGAACTATAAATTCTATATAAAGATATAGCTAAGATACTAGAAAAGGACTAGATCAGGTATTTAAAAAGTTTCTATAAAGTACTAGTACTATTATACTAAAGAAGAATAGTAGCTTAAGACTTTATATAAATTATTAAGAGCTAAATACTATTACTATTAAGAATATATATCTACTATTATTATTAGATAAGATATTAGACTATCTAGGTACTATAAAGACCTTTATATAACTTAATTTATATAATATAAACTATTAATTATAGGTCAGAAGGGAGATAAGTAGTTATTATTAATTAAAGCTAATATTATAAATTTTTAGAAAATATTTAATTATCTCTCTTACTTAATCTTCTATTCTATCTCTATCTTATTAAATATATTAAAAGATAAGTCCTAGAATATTATTATATAGTATTTAAAATTATTTTTATATTAGTTTAAATTATTAATAAATTTTTAATAAGAGTAATTATCTATTTTCTATAATATTTCTAGATTTTAGTCTTAGAAGAGAATAATTCTAATATTCTTTTAATAAAATATTAATTTTATTATTAGTAGTAAATAGATTCTATTAAACTAAGAGTATAAAGAATCTTTTAAATACTATATTAATAATTCTAGAATATTTTTTTAAAATCTTATTTAATATTTATTAACTACTTTAATTAATCTTATACTTTAAAGTTTAAACAGATTTTTTTAATATTAGTTATTTTAATTTTATTTTATTTTTTAAATAGACATAATATTTCAATATATTTATATTTTTTTTATAATATTATTAAAATTTTTTTCTAGAGATTGGTAATTTTAGCTTTAATATCTTTCAATTATTATTAAATATCTATTTTATTTATCTATTATTAAGTATCCGATAAAAATAGAAACTTATCTAATAGTCAATATCTTCATTTATTATTTAATAATAAAGATAGAATTTTCCTAGATAACTAGTAAATAAAAGATAATAATTATTAGAAGTAGAAGAAAGAGGTAATAATTAGATAGAGCATCTATTCTAAGTAATAAATCTATAAGAAATTAATAAGATTAATAATAAGTAATAAGATTAATAATAATAATCCTTACCCTTCCTAATTATTATAGCCTTATAAGATAATAAAATAATTAAAATAGTAGATATAGTAATAATAAAGTTATAGGACTAAAAATTATAAAATTATATTAATTAGACCCTTACAGAGTATGTCTAGTATTAATTTAGGAATATACTGATAGTATTCTGTAATACACCATCTGTTTATTGAATTATTATTTATTCTAGTCTTTAAATTAGTAAGCTTATTTATTCTTATATTCTATACTTTCTTTTTTATTTTATTAGTTATCTTCTTAGTTTTTTTTAATATTCTTATTTATATTATTATCTCTTACTATAGTCTGTTATTTATGTCTCCTATAAGATAAGATCTATTCTCTTATTTAATATTCTTTAAGATAATATACTATTATATAGTTAGATATTATAATACCTAGTTCTATAGCAGGGTATATTAATTTTTATATTAAATTTAAAATATTTTACTAAATTTTTCTTACAACTATAGAATAGTTTTTATTAAGGTATATTTTATTACTAGTAAAATAATTTTTTAATTTATGATTATTAAAAATAGCTATAATTTTAAAAGATTATAATTTATTATTATACTTTTTATTTTTATAAGAAAATTAGAGATATAATATCCTTTACTACTAGCTAGAACTTGTTCTCTATTTAAAAATATTTACAAATATTTACTGTCTACATATTATATAATATTATTTAATATCTATAATTTTACATTTAGTATACTAGTTTTAATTATTTTAATAATTATTTATACGATCTTATAGATACTTCTTTAAGAGTAGATTATTTAGAAATAATAAAATTCTCAAGATCTTTTTTAAAAAATTTTATATTCTTAAAAAGTCTCTAGAAGAAACCCTGTATGGGGATTATATATAATTTTTTATAAAATAATAATCTTTTTTTTATATTTATAGATTTATATCGTTTATAGTCTTTCTAGATCTTCCTCTTTAATATTTTATAATAGATACTAGTATATTTTATACTTATCTAGTATAATAATATCTTTAATATAATCTAATAATTTCTGTATATTATAATTTAGGTTCTATCTATATTATTTATTCAGGAATTAGAGTTTTTCTTTTTATTTATAATATATATTTATACCTTCTATCTTATATTTTTTTTTATTAAAGAATAAGGGTTCTAGCTTGAATACTCTATATAAATTTCTATTATATTTATATAATAATAAGATATAGAATATATTATAGAGTTTATATATTTCTAGAAATAGATATAATTTATAGAATTAATATTAAATATATATAATTTTAAAGGACTCTAAATATTTATTACTTAGTTTTTAGTTTAATCTAGCTTAATCAATATTTTTTAATATTATAAATTCTTTTATTATAAATTTAATATTCTTATATTTCTTATTATATTAGATTTTTATAGTCTAGATTAATTTTTCTAGTTACTAGGCTAGCCTGTTTTATTTTTTTAAAAAAATTTTAAGTTTATTCTAGTATATTTTCTATTATACTTTATCTAAATCTTTAATATTAATTTAAAATTATAATTAGTAGCTTATTGGTAACTATACTAGACTTTTATTTAAATCTTTTCTTATTACTTTATTATAGATAAATTATTTAATTAGTAGCTATTTTAGCTAGTTATTCTAATTCTACTTTATATATATGTATAAATATGTCAAGGGTAGGAGAAATAGGTAATGGTCAGGTAGGGAATCTGTCTCGAAAG
>NW_024467895.1:0-16874 GCF_001890705.1 Aspergillus sydowii CBS 593.65 | reverse complement strand
ACTTCTATATATCTACTAAAGCTACACTACCCGTGCTAGGTTAAATAATATTAAGTAATATTATAATATATATCTTAATACTAGATATTCTTAGTTTATTATTAATTCTAACGTTACTAAGAAGATATATAATATTTAATTTAATTAAATAGATAATTCTATTACTACAAAAGATATTAAATTAAGAGATAAAATAAACTAGATTATAGGTTTTCTACTTTACTTCTTTAATATTATTCCAAGCACGGTACCTAATACTAATAGTTATACTAAAATTAATATTTAAGTTTATATTATTAAATATCTCTAATCTAGTATATTTATTAAAATTAAAGTTCTTATATATAAAGATTTTATTTTTAATTTTAAGTATTCTAAAGCTTCTATTAGTTTATACTAAAATCTTACTTTTCTAATTACTTATATTATTTAACTATACTATATTAAAAATACTATAGTTATCTTATAGAAGTAAATTATACTATCTTTTTATTTAAAAAACTAAATTCTAGTAAAGCTTTATAGTCTTTATACTATACTATCTAAAAATAAAGACTTTATTTTTAAACCTGTAAAATATTTACTTACTTTAAAATTAAAATTAAATTAGTTTACTATCTATATTTATCTTATAAACTATAATTTCTTATTTATTTAAATAGTTAATAATTTAGATAAATCTATTATTATTACTTATTATATTTATTTAAGTTCTGTATCTAATTTTAAATATATTACTATATATTATATATCTATAGTTATTAAAGACTTAGCTTATAGCTATAGAGAACTACTCTAAGATAAAATATATATTAACTATATAAAATCTATTTCTAACTACTAATAGTTTATTAAAGATAGCTTTATTTATATAAATTATATAGTTACTAAGAATACTTATAAATTAAAACTAAAAATAAAACCTAATATACCTGAAATTATTAAAATTTAAATTCTAGATAAAGTTATTTTTCTATCTTCTAGTATTACTATCTATAAAAAGAACTCTAATATTATTTATTACTTTATAAGATTTATAGTCTCTTTTAATATCTAGAGTACTTCTAATATAATTAGATAAGTTAATATTCCTGAAGATTAATAAATAGAAATCCTATTAAAAGCTAGAAAGATTAGCTATAGATATTTTATCTTAGATATATAAGGATTTAAATATTTTATTAATTTTAGTATAATTCTTAGAACTAATATAGTATATTTAGGATTTTTAAAAATAAAGATTATATATTCTCTAAATACCTTATATTTATTATTTAGAAAGATACTAGAACTTTTAAGAAAAATTATATTATTATTAATCTATAAAATATAAATAAAGAGTCAGTACTAGATCTATATCTAATATCTATATAAAAAAAATTTATTTAAATAGTTTAAGAATATTACTTTATTTTTATTATTAATACTTATTAAATTTTTTACTAATAGCTAGTTAAATATAAATATTATAATTATCTTATTATTATAATATATTATAGCTAAGAGATCTTTTATATAGCTATTATAGAATATATAAACTCTATCTTTTATATATAGTATTAAATAGATTTAAATCTAAAAGAATTTTATAAATTTTACTATACTTATATTAATTAATATCCTTATAGTTATATTAAAAACTCTTAATAAATATTTTCTATATCTTAAACTTATATTTTAAAAACTAGAGAATATAAATATTAAATTTAAATTTATAAAGATTTATTTTAATTATTTATCTATAAAACTTCTTAAATAAAGAGTTAATATTTAAGGCCTTACTATCTTTAAAAATAAAATTTATACTATTTAAGATCTTACTTTCCTGATAACTCTCTAAAATCTAGAGATCTATCTAAAATTAACTAGTTAGTTCTATTATTATATTAAAAACTATATAAAATATATTAAACCCCTTTAGAAATAAAAGATTAAACTATTATATAATAGTCTAAATACTACTTAAGCCTGTTAAAAATATATGTTATATACTTAATTTATTAAATTTACTAAAATTAAGAAGAAAGTATTTAAAGACCTTTAATTCTAATTTATTAAATCTCTATTTCTAGTTTATTTTAATTATTATTAAAAACTATATCTTAATCTCAATACTTCTTATAAATTAATAGGTATTATACTGTTCTATATTAGATAGAATTATAAATATAAATCTTTATATCTACTATCATAAGTTAAATCTATTATATTTCTTTTATAAATCCTAATTCTAGTAAAAATCTATTATTAGTTAACTAAACTTAAAGTCTCCTATCTTATCTAGATTTTATATAAAGTTAGATATTTAATTAAAGTCTTAAATTACTCTATTATTATCTATACTAATTATACTTTAACTACTAGTATAGTAAAGTATATCTTTATAGATACTATTACTTTAAAGAAACTAAACTTATAATTAGTTTAAGTATTCTAGTATATCTAGTAATTCTATCTAGAAAATTTTTATAAATCTAGAAAAGAAAATATAGTTATAGATAGTCTCTTTTATTTATCTATTAAATATTCTAATATTAGTACTAATTAAGATATTAACCTTAACCTTTTATTTAATATTAATATCTAATATACTAGTTCATTAATTAAGCTCAGTAATAACTTTAAATAATATATTATTTAAAAGTATACTAAAAATACCTGTACTAAGCTTATTATAGAAATACTTTATTAAGATTCTAATATAAAGCTTCTCTATCTTAAAAAAGATAGTCTACTCTATATACTTAAATATTAAATTACTAATTTTAATATTATTAAAGACTAATAGTTATTCTTTCTCTAGACTATATATGATGTCAATCGTGATAGTAAAGTTGTTGATTCCTAGAACTTCCTCCTCCGAGGAAGAACTTAACTAACTATTATAACTAAGTTCTAACTAAGGAATAAACAGTTCTCTAAACTATAGTTCAGGTAATAAATACCAGGGATATAAAAAGAAATATCTATATTTCTATATATTAGAGATAGTAAATAATATTCTCTACCTTATAATTAATATTATTACTAAATAAATACTTATATTTTAAGGAATATAAGATTTAGAAAAGATAAATATAATTAAGTAACTAGAAACTAGTCTAGATTCTAACTAAGTAGGATTATAAAGTTTAATCTAGCTGCTAGTAATTAACTAATTATTAAGATTCTTCTTAGCTTTAGTATCTAAAGTCTAAGGTAGATTTAATATAGATAACTCAGATTATTATTCTAATAAGTTAAGATGACTTAAAGTTTATTAGAGACTAGATATAGGTAAGTAGAGATTATTAAAATCCTAGCTAAGAAATTTATTAAATATAAGTTAATAGTTTAGAATAGATAAATAATATTAAATTAGTAAAAGTTAAGAAAGATCTAGAATATAAGATTTATATAAAAGATAAGGGTAACTGAGGCTTGGTTCTTTAACAAGCTCCTCTGTTCCAGCAATCCTATCTTTATTAAGCTACCGGTCATCTTTAGGTCTGAAGCCCTGCTATTAGACTAAATATTAAACTACTAGTTATCTTTTATATTTTTTATATATAGTTTACTTATCTACTATTTTCTTAACCTCCCAGTAATTATTATTATCTAGATATTATTTATTAATAATTACTTTAGATTTAGGAGGTTAGTATTTAAATTAGTCTAATATATATAGTTTAAGTTAGATAACTAATATTACTAGGTAGATCTTCTATTTCTCAGGTAAATTTAAGTAATAAGTAAGTTTACTAATATATTCTAGAATAATATGTCACGGAACACCGTCGGGACACCCCTGAATTAGTACCGGAGACACTCTGTAAGGGTCTAATTAATATAACCTCATGACTTTTAGTTTTATAACTTTATTATTACTATATCTACTATTCTATTTATATTATTATCTTATAAGTCCCTAGTAATTAGGAGAAGTAAGGATTAGTTAATATTAATTTATAATTCTTAACTAATTTATTATTTTTTTAAGGTAGATTCTCTACCTGACTATTATCTATTTTCTTAATCTATAATAATTCTAATTTTTTATCTATTAGTTATCTAGGGAAATTATATCTTTATAATTAAATAATAAATAGAGATATCTACTTTAGATAATTATTTATCTTTATTAAATATCTAATAACTAATAGATAAGATAGATATTTAATAATAATTAGAAGGAGTAGAGAATAAATAATAAAATTTAGAGAAATTAAGAAATATGAAAGCTAAAATAGCTAATCTTTAGAAGAAAAATAAATATCTTAATAATATTATAAAAAAATATAAATATATTAAAGTATTATCTCTACCTGAGTAGTAAAGTAAAATTAAAATAACTAATATTAAAAAATTTTATTTAAATTTTAAAATATAAGATTAACTAGAGTAGTTAATAAATATTAAATAAGATTTTAAATAAATATTTTAGAATTATTAATATAATATCTAAAAAATTCTCAATACTCTTAATTTAATAGAACCTATCTACTACTAATAATAGAATTAATATTTTATTAAAAAAATATTAGAAATATCCTACTAAGATTAAAACCTAGAAATATTTTAAAACCTAGAAATATTTTAAAACCTAGAAATATTTTAAAACCTAGAAATATTTTAAAAAATAGATAATTATTTTTATTAAAAATTTCTTAATTATATAAGCTAATATAATAATAGTTTTAGATACTATATAATAATATTCTAATTAAGATCTAAGGGATTTTTATACCTATTTAGACTTATTAAAATAGAATTATAAATAAGTATTAAAAAAGAAATAAGTATATTATTTTTATATTAAATTAAGATTTAAATTAAGAACTAAGATAGAAGAATACTTAATTAATCTATTAAAAATAAAAGATTAAATAGTACTAGTAATAATCTAATTTTAGAATAAAATAGAAATAATAAAATAGAATATAAATTATTTTAAATATTTAAGATAATTAATTTATTTCTATAAAATATTCTATTAAGAGTATTAAAAAATATTAATAAAGAAGAAATCTAAAGAATATCTATTAAAATAAAACTAATTATTAAAATTCTATTATTATATTTATAACTTGCTAGAATACTTTATAGATTAATATTTAAATAAAAAATCTAATTTAAACTAATTAAAGGATAATTATATAAAATATTTATAGGTTAAGATATAATTAATCTAGATTAATAAGAATCTATTAATTATTATTATAGAAGAATATTAGATATCTAGTAATAAAAAGCTATAAAATCTATGAGAAAATAATACTAATCTAAAATAAAATCTTATAGTAGAATAATTTTATATTTCTATCTAAATTTATTCTTTAAATAAATTAATATATAATTATAAAGCTAACTTAGATACCTATATAAAAGTTAAATTTATTAGTTATATATTAATAAGGAAATTATAATTATAATAATATAAACTTATTTACTCTATTATAAGAGTAATAAATAAATTATAAACCTCTATTTTTAATATCTATTTAATACTAATCTAAGCTATGGACTTTTATAAAACTATATAATCTTTTAACTAATCTTATATTATTATAAATTAGGACTTATCCCCCAGAAATAGTACTATTTTATTATTAATAACTACTATATAGTAATATTAAATCTAGCTTGATATTCTAATATAATAATAGTAGTATTAATCTCAGGATATAAAACTACTTAATAAATATAAAATTATAAAAGTATACAGAAAATATATCTATATTTTATAATAATTAAAATATCTAAAGAGATATAACTATCTAGAGACCTAAATATTCTATAAATAGAAAGTATATAAATCTTATTAAGTTTAAATTATTTTATAATATTTTTTTAAAAAGAGGGAGTAAAGACCCTTTTATTATCTAAAAAAATTTAATATATAGTTAAGATTATTAATAAAGAATCTCTCTTTTAGAGACTAATATATTCTCTAAGATAGAATTAGCTACTTTATAAAAATATATATAAGAGAATATTAAATATAGCTATATTTAATCTTTCTCTAGCCTAGCAGGGATATTTATTCTCTTTATATCTAAAAAAATAGTAAGTATTCTTTATTTATATATTAATTATTAAGGGTTAAATAAAATTATATAATTAAGAATTATTATCTATTATTCTTAATTTTAGAAATTTTAGATTATCTCTCTAGAGTAAAATACTTCTCTAAACTTAACCTAAAAGATATATATTATTATATCTAAATTAAACTAGAAGATAAATAGAAAAATATATAGTAATATTAATATAGATATTTTAAATATATAGTTATATCTTTTAGATTAATAAATACTCTAGCTATATTTTAAAACTATATCTATATTACTTTATATAATATTCTTAATTAATTCTATATTATTTATCTTAATAATATTTTAATTTTCTCTTAAGATATAAAATCCTATTAATATTATATCTAACAAGTCTTAGAGAGATTATAAAAAGTAGAATTATATATTAATTTATTAAAATATATTTTTTTACTAATTTTAAGTTAAATTTCTTAATTATATTATCCTCTAAGATAGTATAAAAATAGATCTAGAATATATTGAAAATATTACTAATTAGTTAAAATTAATAATTTTCTAAGAATTATAAATCTTCTTAGAATTTTATAATTTTTATTAATAATTTATTTATAATTATTCTTAGATTACTCTCTCCTTAACAGGATTATTAAAAGAGAGTTATAATAAGAAAAAATCAGGAGATTTATATATAAATAATTATAAAATAATAGTATTCTAATAATTAAAATTTATTATTTTATTAGCTTCTCTTCTTACTTATTTTAATCTATTATAATCTATTTAATTAGAAATAGATATCTTTAAATATAGAATAGCAGGAATATTATTCTAGCTAGACTTAAATAAGAAATATTTTTTAATCTTATAAATTTAAGAATACTAAAATTAACTATTTAACCCTAGATTAAGAGCTTTATACTATTATTTATTTATTTAAGTATTAGTAATAATACTTAAAGAGTAGTTATTATACTATTAAAGTATTATTAAATTATTAAAATTTATAAGAATTTATAAAGTAATTTTATATAAATAGTAAATAGACTTACTAGTACTTATACTTAATTTTATTTAACTTTATTATTAAGTATTAAGCTAGAAAAAACAATCTAGTAAATAATCTATCTAAAATTTATAAAGAATCTAATAATTAAGTTCTAAAAGATAAATTAATAGTATTAATTTAATAATAGATTATTAATATTTTATACTTAATAGCCTCTAATCTTTATATATATAAAATCTAGTTTAAATTAGATAAGATATCTAAATAAGAGAGCCCTAGACTTAATATTAATATAATATAAAGTATTTTTATTAGTACTAGTATAGAATTAGCTAACTAGACTATATAAAATAATTTAAAGATTAATTAGATCTTCTAAAATATCTTAATTTAAGAAACTACTATCTAAGAGAATATTTACTTAAATACTATATTTAAAAATCTTATAAATTTAATTATAGATATCTAATAAAATAATACTAAAATATAAAGTTATATATAAAAATTATAAATAGATAAAACTAAATCTAAAAATTAGACTATTAATTATAAATAGTTACTTTATCTTAAGAATTATTTTTTTATACTACTAAATCAGGTACTTTAAAATAAAATTCTATTATTATATTATAATAATCTATTATTAAGGTACTTTAGTTAAAACTATACTAAGTTATTAATAAAATAGAAATTCTATTAGACTAGAATATAAATATTTATTTATAAATATATCTAGAACTATCTAATATATTAAATTAATACTATATTTATTTTTATTAATTAACTAATAAAATAGTATATATTTTTACTTATTTCTACTATAATTACTGCACCCTAGCTTACTAAATTATACTATTAAAAAGATAAACTCTAATATAGACTAGTAAAAGAAATAATATTAGATTAAGAATCCTTATTAGTAATTACTAGTTAAAAATAGCTTATTTTTATTATATAAAACTATAACTATTAACTACCTTCTAATCTTAAACTAATAGTTAAATAGAATATATTAAGTTATTAAGTATTATCTAAGATATTTTATTAATAAAAACTAATTAAATTAGCTAAAATTATTATTATTAGCTTAATTTACTTATAATAATACTATTAACTTAATTATAAAAACTTTACTCTTTAAAACTTTATATAAGTACTAACTAGATTTTTTCTATTAGATTAAGAATAATTCTTTAAGAAAGAAAGTCCTAGCTATAATAAAATAAGTATTAAATCTAAATTAACTATAAGAAAGATTATAAAAATATTAGTAAAAATATTAGTAAAAAAATAATAAAAATTATAAAAAAATTATAATAAATACTATAAAAATATAAATTTTAAAGCTAAATCTTTAATTAAACTATTAATAAAATATTTAAATCTAAAAATTCTATTACAAAAACTAGTATCTTAATTTATTAAACTATTTTATATTTTTTTTATTATTAAATTATAAATATATTAATTAGCTTTATTTAATAAATATAATTAGATTTATAATATTTTCTATATCTCTCTTTTAGAGCCCTAAAATAGAGAATTAAAAGATTCTCTTATAATACCTGATCTTAATAACTTTAATAAATAGGAAGTTAATAAGATCTAAGATAAAAAATAATAGAATAATATAAGTTTTTTATCTAGTAAAATAGAAAGACTAGTTAATAGAATATAATTAATAGATCTCTAAAGATCATCTAAATATATCTTAACTAGTAACTTTATTCAAGAAAAAGCTATCTAAAACTAAAAGAAAATATTATAATAATATAATTTTATAATATTATAACTAGTATTATTCTAAAAAACTATTAAAATATTAAAGAAAAGTTAATTATTTTAATTATTATAAAAAACTAATAAAATATCTATAGAATATTCTTAAAATCTAGATAATATATTAGAAAATTCCTTATTTAAAATAACTAACTACTAAGTACTATCTATATTATTTATATTATTAAAAACTATAGTATACCTAGCCTTAATTACTTTATAATAGGTATATTTTATTACTACCTAGGGTCTAAATCTAATATTATCTACTAATAAATAATAAAGACTTAAAAAATAATACTTATTATACTTTTTAATAGTATTACTTTAAAAAGATTTTAAAAGTAAGGCTAATAATAAATATTATTTAAAAAAAAACCTTATATCTAGATTAGATCTAAAATATATTAGAAATACTCTTTTTTCTAAATTAATATTAAAAGATATATTTTATAAAGTATTATCTGCTTTATTAATATTAGGCTATACTTGAAATATTATATTTTTATAATTAATATAAATATAGAAACTAATAAACTATCTATTAATATAATAATATTTCTTAAAACTCTATAGTATAGTCTTTATTATTATCTTTAATCTAGAAACTCTCTAGATACTTTAATAATAATATAAAGTTAAATATATTATCTATAGTTCCTGCAGGTATCTAATATAGAATACTAAATAGTTATTAACATAAATTACTAGAGAACTAATATTAAAATATAATATTAATAATATATTTATAAATTTATATAATTCCTTACCCCTAAAATACTACTTATATAAAATTAAAGTAATCTTATTAAATTTATAGCTAATTAAGAATAGAATATTAATAGTTAAATTAAACTACTTAATAGTTATAAATAAATATTTCTAATAAAAAGTAAACTAACTTTTCTAAAAGTACTTAAATAAAAAATAATATTCTTTTAGTATAATTTTAATAATAATAAATTAATAGTAAATAATAAAGTCTAAAGAAGCTAAATAAATTATAAATAAGATAGTATAAGTATTATACTAAATATAAAGTAAAAAACTTATAAAATATTAATTATTAGAGAAAAAATAAAATAAACATTAAAAAAGAAAATAAACCCTTATAAAATTAATAAAGATATAATATATATATATAATTAAAATACACTAATAATAAGCAGGACTTTATTTTAAATATAATAATTTCTTTATCTTAATATTTACTTACTATAATATAGAGTAAGATATTATAATAATAATTTACTTAATTAACTTATACTATAATAAATAAAGAAATATAACTAAATCAGGATTAATCTAATATTAGAGATTATTTTATCTATTTCTTTATATATCTAAAATAAAACCTTACTAATATAATTCTACTATATAATTATATACTAACTTTTAAAGATAAGACTATTTATAATCTAATACTAAAATAAATACTCTAGATTTTATAAGTTATAACCAAGCTGATTACTATATAATAGAGAGATAGTTATTATAGAATATTATCAGGATACTTCTAAATTAGTACTAGAGATACTCTATAATAGTTTAATTAATATAATCTTATAACATTTAGTTTTATAACTTTATTATTATTATATCTACTATTTTAATTGTCTTATTATCTTACAAGTCTCTAGTAACTAGGAGGAGCAAGAATTAGTTAATATTAATTTATAATTCTTAACTAATCTATTATCTTTTCGAGGCAGATTCTCTACCTGACTATTAGTCTATTACCTATTTTCTTCGACCCATGATATAATATAAGATCTAGGATACTAAATTTAAATTTTCTATCTAGTATTTAGTTAACAGGGATATTATAGTCTTTATAGAGTTAGATTAGTATCTTTTAGTTCTTTTTAAAGTATATTAGTAAGTATTACTAGTTATAAGTTTATTTTATAGTTTATTTTATAGTAACAGCTATAAATTTCAGAGCTTTAGAGAGTAAAATTCTAGAGAGAGAGTTAATAAAAAAGATTCTAAGATTAATAAATAGTAGTTCTATATATTAGTTTATAGAATAATTAACTAGTAGAGATCTTTAATAAGCTACTAATCTTAGATTATACTACTAAAAGAATCTGATTCTAATTTTTTAGATACTCTAGATAGGCAGTTAGATAATATCTTATTATTACTTTAATAATTATAATAATTTATTTAGACTGACTATTAGTTTATAAATACTAGGCTATAGAGTAAAGCTAGTAAACTCTAAATATTTAAAATAAATCTTTCTATAGTTTAGAAGTAAATTTTATATCTTATTAAATATAATCTTAATCAGGATTCTCTAGTCTATAGTTTAGAAGGAGAATAGTAATATTTTACTTTAATTCTCTACTTTCTAGAAAGTAGATCCAGGTATAAAATTAATCTATTTAGTAAATTTATCTACTACTATAAAGATCTAGTTAAACTCTATTTTAATAATAAATAGGCTGATTATAAAATCCATAGTTATTATATAGTATAGAACTTATTTAGATATAATAGACTATAGTTAGCTATAGGGTTTATAATTCCTGGTTAAGTTAAACTAGTAGAATAGATAGATATTAATATAATTCTTTAATAGCTTAGCTTCTTTATAAACTACTAGATTTTATATTTTTTAAATACCTACTTTATAGCCCTGGTAGCCTTTAAGATTATAAATTATTTAGAAGACTTCTATTATTAGGGATCTTAGTATTACAAGCTAGGATTTACTTAAATACTTATTTAAGTATAATAGATTATTACTTAGTCAATATAGAATTTTATATAATAAGAGATCTAAATTTAATTATTTCGTATATCTATAATAGCTTTAGTTCTTAAGTCTTAAGAATAGACTTTCTTAATTTACTTTTTAAAATTTGGCCTAGTTCAGGATTATTTAGGAGGTACTAAAGTATATAAAAATTAGGAATTTATTAAGATTAATATCTAAAAATTTAGATATCCTATTTAAATAGATAGAAAAGGCTGTTAGTAATAAGATTTATTTTTCTAGAGTAATAATAAAGGTAAATACTAAATTATTATAGATATTATGAAGTATAAACTAATTATAGATTTAAGTATTCTATAGTAACTAAATTTAGACTAGCTTAATATAAAATAGCTATAGTAGTAGTATAATCTAAATAGATAATAGATAGAATCTCTTTAGAAATAGCCTATATTAAGTAGCAGATCTTTTAAATTATTTATACTAAATATAATATTTCTAGTTTAATAGACTAATAGCAGGATATAGATGTTAGTTTCTAATTAAGAAAGTATACTAGTTTAATTATAGTTTAGAAAGAGAGGATTATATAATTAATATACTTATAATTTTTTTTAAATATAATAAATTATTATACTATATTCTTTAACTAAAGTATTAAGATCTATATATAACTATTTTATAGGGTTATAGTAAGTTAGAAAGTATAGTTTAGTAAACTATAGAAAAAAAATTTAAAGACTCTTTTTTTTTATAAGGATTAGATTAGAAGACTTTATATTTAATAACTATAGTGTTCTGTTAGTTAGGTCTAGTTTTAGAGATTCTCTTAAGTAACTAGATCTTTTATTCCTATAAAGAGAATATAATAGAAGTATAGTTAGTATAGTATATAATAATAAAAATATCTAGTAATATTAAGATAGTTTTCTAGCTAGTAAAGAGTTTCTAAAAACTTCAGGTTATAAATAGCAGTAATTTTAGAATTATTAGTAATTAATCTAAAGATATTATTATATTAGTCTAATAGCTATATATTTAGATAATCTATAAATAATTTTTTAGAGTTTAAAGTAAGATTCAGGTTCTCTAAATAATAAAAAATAGTATTAAAGTATTAAATATATTTTATAAGAATTATAGAAACTATTACTATATTATTTATATAAGTCTTATAAAGTTTAGTAAGGTTATATAGGTAGGTATCTATCTATTATTAGATAAAAATAATTAAATTATAATAATTTATTATAGCAATATTAAAGATCTCCTGATCTCTATAGCTTATAATAGTAAGTCTCTTATAGTATTTTTTTATAGACTATTAATAAAAGCAGGCTTTTATATTAATAACTAATATATAATATTTTTCTTAAAATATATTTAATACTTTCTTCTGTAATAGGATAGGATAAAGATCAGGTTTAGAGATTTAGTTTAAGTAGTAAATATTAATAATAATATAATCTTTTATAGTAGCCTTGCTATTCTTTACTATCTTTTATTAAATTATAAATACTAAATAGATACTAGAGATATAATCTATAATCTAGTTAATATAATTTTATAAATATAGTTTATCTATAGTTTTATCTATAAACTCTTAATCTTTAAAATCTATATAATAGATCTTAGGTTTTAATATTTATAATTCCTATCTATTAATTAAAGATACTTCTATTTATTTTAATTTAGGGATATTAGCTATATTCCCTCTAGAGCTATTTTCTAAATATAGTATTTTAATAGAACTATAAAAAGCTAGGTTACTTAACTATTATCTTTATAAATAGATATACTATTAGAGAGTACTATAATATTAAGTTTACTATTAAATTTTAATAGTTTAGTTATAGAAGATTCAGGCAGTAGTTAATAAAGAATTCCTAATTAATTATCTTTAAATTATAGTATAAATCAGTATCTAGATTATTAATATATAGGAGTTAATTAGGAACTATAGTTTAATTTAGCTAAATAGACTATATTTATTAGAAATTAGTAAATAATAATAAAGTTAGTATTAGATACTATTTCTAACTTAGTTTAATACTCTATATTAATATTTCAGGTAGATTAGTTTAGGATTTAAACTATTATAAAGTTTAAACTTATAAGTTAATTATAGAGAGTATATCTAGTTTATTAAGTAAATTTAAAAATAAAATTATATTTAGGAGAAAGTTTAGACTTTAAATAAATATATATTTATTCTAATAAATAAAATAGAATAATAAACTTATCTATTATATATCGAGAGTTCTTTAAATATAATTAAGCTTATTCTAAATTTTATCTAGGATTTAAAGATCCTGATAGAAGTAAATAATAATTTATTATATATAAAAGTTTAACTTAAAGTCTTTAGATCCTATAGTATCTATACTAACTAGAAGGAATATCTTAAGATTAATTATAATATATATATATATATATATATAGATTTTATCTAGGACTAAGTTATTTTTTAAAAATAGCTAGTTAAAAAATAACTACTAAATTCTACTATTACTAGAGTAGAATATTAGAAACTAATTCTAGAAATCTTAATTATATTAATTTAAATAGACTTCAGATCTAGGGTCTTAATTAAGTCTTAGTTAATAAATATTCTTAAATAGCTAGAATCTAGATAGATTATATTAAAAGAACTATAATTATTAAACTGTATTTTAGTTATTAGATATCTCTAGAAGTAGTATTATTACTTAGTTAATAAAATATAGTTTAATTTTAATTTTATAATTAAAATTTTATCTATATAAACTATATAAACTAGTAAATAAGTTAGTTAGTCTATTTATTTTTATAGATAATATTTAAGGTATTTAAATAAAATATTTTAGAAGATAAATTCTAAATTATAGTTCTAATAGATTCCTATAATCTTATTTTTATTAATATAAATATAAAAGATTTCTATTTTAAATAAATTAGTGAAGTCTTTAAAAACTTTCTTAGATAATTTAATTTTATATTCCTTATAAGGCTTGCTATAATTAGATTTAGTATTAATTTAGAAGAATCTAGGATAAGCTATACTTTCAGGATATATAATATCTAGTATAGATAGAGAAAAGCCTGTTAGAAGAAAATTAGTTAGAGCTTTAGCTATCTAATAGAAAGAAAGTAGAAAAATATTTTAAACTTACTAGATTTATCTTAATTATATAGATAGTATTATTATTATTATTATTCTAAAAGTTATTCTAGTTCTAGAGTTTATAATTATTATTAGTATTAGATCTTTTAGTTTCTCTAGTTTAATAAAGCTAAAGCTTTCTAATCTATAGATCTAATTAGATTTAGGCCTAGATTTTTTATTTATAGATACAGGGAAGCTTGCTATAATAGATATCTATATAGTACTAGTCTATATAGAAGACTCCTGTATAGTTTATAACTAGATTATAATTAGAGTAAAAAAATTAGAAATTAAGTTTAAATTAGTACCTATCTTAAAGGCTAAATTAGTTAGAACTATTAACTAGCTAATAGTAAATTATTTTAATAGAATATAGATTTATTAACTTAGCAGGTTTAGTAAGAAATCTCTTATAATTATATTTAGTAGTTATATCTCTCTATATACTATTTAATTATCTAGCTGTTCTAGAAAATATACTTTTATAATAACTAGAGTTAGTTCTAAAATATAAATTTAAAGATTACTATCTAGCTTATTCTATACTGTAACTAATTAATTATAAGTATCTTTAATATTACTAGCTTAAGTATTCTAAACTATCTCTTATATAAAGAAATAAAGGGTTTAGTCTTTTTATATATTTTAATATAAGTATAATATATACTAGAGTTTTACTATTACTTTAGTAGTATAAGATTTAAAGTAATTAATAAGCTTAATTAATTATTTATTTTCTAGATTTAAATTTTATAGAAGCTGCTTCTTAATTTTAGTTAGCTTAATAATATATTATTTTAAAGCTACTTTATAAAAATAATTATAGATATTAATTTTTATAATAGCTTCTCTCTTAAAAAAAGCTATATTCTATATTTAATTAGTAAAACTATATATATTTTTATAAAAAATTTTAGATCCTTATCTTTTAATTAGACTTTCTAGATTATTGATTTAGTCTAGCTAAAAGTAGCTAATATTCTTAGTTTTTTAATAAAACTAGTTAAGTTCAGCTTCTATTAATATATCTATTAGATCTAATTCTATAATATTATTTTAATAGATATAACTAGTTAGTTTATTATAATAAAAGAATAAGTAGAGAATTTAGTATTTAGAATAAAGATCTCTAATTCTAGAATAATTAGTTCTAGTACTTAATTTATTACTTTAAGTCTAGATATTCTCTATATAGATTTTCTTTAGAGTTATATATTTTAGTCTTATAGAGATTCTTAAAAAATATTATTCTAATCTTATAGATTATATATATAGGTTTAAAATTTATTTTAAATTATATCTTAGAACTAATCTATTATATAGTAGTTCTCTACTTAGAGATTATAATTATATAAATTATTTCTAGTATAAGGTTCAACTAATAAAGATAATCTTATAATTTATTAAAAATCTTTAGGATCTTTATCTAATTATAGAGACTATAAATTTAATCTAGATTTAGAAGATATAGAGTCTAAAGTTACTTCTAGAGATAGTTTATTTAGTAAAACTTATATTATTATAAAATTAAAAGATTAAGATCTTAGATATATTTTTTAGAGCTGAAATAAAAGAAGCCTTTAAAGTATTTAATTTAAAAAAAAATAGTGACTATCTAATTATAATATTATAACTTTAATAGGTTTAGTAGATTTGGTAGAAGTAGAAGATTTAAGTTAGTTTATTAATTTTATAGTAGCTTGAATATTTAACTTAAAAGATTTAGCTAGAAAGCTTGAAGAAGCTTCTAAAAAAATATACTCTAGGAATATAAATACTTAGTAGTATAGCTTAGTAATTAGAGAATTTAGATAAAATAGCTTAGATTATATATTTCTCTATTCTCTAAACTCTCTATAGAATAATAGATCTATATATAGTCTTAATCTTAAACTACTATATTTAGGATTCTATAATTACTATTCTAGTTAGGTAGAAAGTTAAAAAAAAGAATTTGGGGGTTTCTTAGTATAGTTAACTAAAAACTAGATAAATAGTAGGGTTTTATTATTAAAATTATTAATAAAGTTAAATCTATTCCTCCGGAACTAGTTAATCTAGTAGACTAACTATATAATCTAT
This sequence comes from Aspergillus sydowii CBS 593.65, assembly GCF_001890705.1. Taxonomy (NCBI): domain Eukaryota; kingdom Fungi; phylum Ascomycota; class Eurotiomycetes; order Eurotiales; family Aspergillaceae; genus Aspergillus; species Aspergillus sydowii. Next base: position 102 of record NW_024467895.1, on the reverse strand, counting down.
AGATCTAGATAGTTAGTAAGAGGAACAGTCTCTAATATAATAAAGAATTAGTTAATAAGAAGGATTTAATTATTTAATAAGAAGGTTTTAATTATTTAATAA
>NW_024467894.1:0-21632 GCF_001890705.1 Aspergillus sydowii CBS 593.65 | reverse complement strand
AATATATATTTTTTCTTTAATAATAGTAAAACTTAAAGTATGACCTTTTTATCTAAGAAATTTTACTAATAAAAAACTAAGATAGATCTTTATAAGTTTAAGTTTAATATTTATATTCTCTAGTTTTTAAAATATAAGTTTAAGATATATAAGGTATTTGTTAAGAGTTTTTAATATAATAATAAGATTATTAATATAGATATAGTAGAATTCACGGAATTTCTTTAAGTTTAAATCTATTTAATATTATATATAGAGAATAGAGTTTATATATTCTATAATAGTTATATAAAAGATCTCTTAACTATAATATATTATAATACTAAGATAATTATAATACTTATATTTAACTAGCTATTAATAGAAAAAATAATAATTATTATTAATAAAGATAAAATAGTATTCTTAAACTATTTAAATAATTTCTTTTTATATAGATATTAGATATAGATCTAGTATACACTTTATTTATATTTTATAAATTAATAATAATATAATCTTTCTTAGAAGTTCTAGTATCTTTCTAAATAATAAATATAAGATATCTAGAGGATATATAGCCTTTAGCTATAGATATCTTATCTTAGATATATAAGAATTTAAATATTTCGTTAATTATAGTATAATCTTCAAGATTAATATAGTAGATTTAGGATTTCTAAAGATAATCTTTTTAACTATCTTTTAACAGGATCTCTATCTATTAATCTTTAGGAATATTAACTTATCTAATTATATTAGAAGTTCTCTAAATATTAAAAGAGATAGTAAGCTTTATAAAGTAGTAAGTAATATTAGAGTTCTTCCTGTAGATAGTAATACTAGAAGATAGAATAATAATATTATCTAGGGTTTAGGTTTTAATAATTTTAGGTATATTAGGTTTTACTTTTAGTTTTAGCCCAGAGTCTTTAGTAACTATATAATTAGTATAGACAAAACTATCTTTAATATACTGTTAGTAATTAGAGGTAGATTTTATATAAGTAGTATACAGTTTATCTTAGTGCAGTTCTCCATAGCCACGAGCTAGGTCATCAGTAACTGCGTGTCAGGGGTAGAAGAAATAGGTAATGGTTAGGTAGAGAATCTGTCTTAGATAGGTGATAGAATAGTTAAGAATTATTAAGATTAATAGTAACTAATCCTTGCTCTCCCCAAGTACTAGAGACTTATAAGATAATAATATAATTAGAATAGTAGATGCAGTAATAATAAAGTTATATAGTTAAAAGTTATAAGGTTATATTAATTAGACCCTTGTAGAGTATCTCTAATACTAATTCGGGAGTATCCCGGCGGTATTCCATGACACTGCGGATACATAATATATAGTGATATATTTAGAATCAGATACAGAACCTAGACAGGTATAGCGAGCAATAATAACAGGTTTGTCTGAATTATTAATAGCTTTAATAAACAAGAAATCATGGTTTATTTTAATTTTATTTTTAAAGCAGGTAAATACTTAGTAGATTTAAAGTCTCTATCTTCGGGTAATATAGTACAAAGCTTTACCAGGATTTAGTCTTTTAAATAAGAAGGTAGAGTAATTTATTTCTATAAGATAACTATAGTATTTTTAATATAGTATAGTCAAGTAATATAAGTAATTAGGAAAGTAAGGTTTTAGTATAAATTAATAGAGACTTTAGAATACTTAAAGTTAAAGATAAAGTCTTTATAAGTAAGAACTTCAGTTAAATAAATATACTAGATTAAAAATATTTAATAATATAAGCTTAGATATTAATTTTAGTATAGCTATTAGTAAAAATAGTATTAGGTACTATACTTAGAATAATACCAGGAAAGTAAAGTAAAAAAACTATAATTTAATTTATTTTATTCTTTAATTTAATATCTTTTACAGTAATAGGATTATCTATTTAATTAAACTAAACATTATATATTTTTTTTGTAAATTCAAAATTAATAATAGACCAGGAGTATCTAGTATTAAGATATATATTATAGTATTACTTAATATTATTTAAACCAGTATAGATAGTATAGCTTTAGTAGATATATAAGAGTTTATAGTCTTTATTCTTTATATTTTACAGGTAATAGTTAGATTTAATAACTTTAATAATATAAGTATTTCTAATAGAGATAGTATTAACGAGAGTATTACTTTAGTAGAATAGATATTTATATAGAGTATTCTTTAATTTAAATAGTTTCTTAATACTAGTAGGTAATAATAGTAAGCTTTAGTTTAGTAGTTATGTTATATACTTTAGTAAAGTAGGTATCAGGATCTTTATAATAGTTAGATTTAGTAAAATAAGTATCTAGTTAGGTTAAATCCTTATTTATTTAACTACTAGTATAGTTATAAGGGTTAATTTATAAATTTGATTCAGGGTTTAAAATAAGTTAAATATTAGAATTAAGTATAGTATTAAATTCAGGATCCAGGTTTACTTAATTTTCAGTAGTATAAGTATAAAGTTTGGTATTCTAATTAAGATTCTAGTAGTTATTCTAGAGTTAATATCTATTATAGTAAAAGTTTCTATAATTATTACTATAGCTACTATAGTATAATGAGTTTAGATTTAGATTTTAATTCTAGTTTAATTAGGAGTAGCCTATCTATCTTTATAAATAGTTAGTTAAATAGTTCTAGTTTAGTAATTAGTTTTATTAACTATTATAGAATTACTAATAATTTTGACTATATCCCTAAAAGATATATTAAGCTTAATAACTATATACTAGTATATTCTAATAAGTAGTAGAGAAGATAGTATTTAGCTAGTATTATAGCTAATAGTATAGATTTAGATTCTAATAATTTAATAAACTTTTATAGAGATTAGTATTTAAATAGTCTTTAATATAGGGAATAGAATTAGTTTTAAGTCTAGAAGTAGTAGAATTATTACTTATTTTTAATTAGTATTCTATTTAGTTTTATTCTAATAAATAATAATATTTTACTAAAGATATTACTTCTCTTTAAGCTTTTTAAGAAATAGGACTATATTTATAATAGATTTAGATATAGAAATATCTCTTTAAAGTCTAGGTTTAAGATAATTCTAGATTATGGATATCTAGTTAAAAGATATATTAATTTTAATAGTATAGTAATAATAGATAACTTTCTTAGTAAAACTTTATAAAGACTTACTAGTATAAATATATTTATATCTATAAATTATATTAGTTAGTTTATAGAGTATAGCTTAGGAATTAGGCTTAAATTAATAAGATTATACTATAAGCTAGCTAGCTTTAAGAGAAGTAGTATATAATACTATTTTCTTAAATTTAATAAATTATATAGTAAATTAATTTAATATAGCTCTATAAAAATAAGCTTAGATATTTACTTTTACTAGATCTTTACTTTTATAAATAATAATATCTTATATATAGTTAATAAATATATTAATATCTTTATAGTATATAGTATTTCTAGCTTGCTTAATAGTAATATTATTTTTAATATTAAGCTAGAAGTAGCTAATCTCTTCAGTTTTCTAGTATCTAGTAAAGCTATTAATATTAGTATTAGTATTAGTATTAATATTACTTAGTAGGTTATTTCTATTTCTATTATAGTCAGAGCTATCAGAACTATCAGGATTATTATTAAAAGGATTTTAATAACTAGTAGTTTATTAACCTAAAGTATACTTAGTATACTTAATATATTTATATTCTTTATATTACTGGTAATTAAGCTATTCTTAAAATTAAGATAATAATTAATATACTCTTAGTTTTATTAAAGTAACTGATAGAGATTATATAGACTAGATTTAGATAAAGCTTTATAAGAATACTGAGTATTACTTCAGCCAGGATTTAAAGAATTTATAGTATAATTACTAAACTAAAAGTTAAAACCCTAAGATTATACTTAAGAATATATAGGGTTGAGGTTTTATATAGATTAAGGAGTAGGTTTAGTAGTTATAGATTTAGGTTCAGGATTATTAATAGGGTTTTTAATTATAGGAATTAGTTTAATCTAAGTTAGTATAGTAGATTTAGAATAAAATAATAATTTAAAAGTTAAATATTTTACTACTTTTATAATATATTTAGTAGGTATAGTTATTAATAATAATAATATTTATTAAACTATAGATAGTAAGTTTAACAGGTCTTCAGAGGAATATCTAGATTAAAATATAGAAGATTTAGATAATATAGATTTAAATTTAAATAAAGATAGCAGGTAATTTAGAGCTTTACTTTTATTATTAAATATTATTAATAAACTAGATATATTTTAGAAATACGAATATTCTAATAGCTTTTTAGATTTCGTATAGTCAGCTTTAGGAAGTAGGTTTTTAGTAAATAATAAAAACTAATTAGATAGATTTATAAGATTTAGTATTTTTATAAGCTTTACTAGTTTAATAATAGCTTAATTTAATAAAGATTATAATATCTTCTAATCAGGCAGAAACCTAATATTTTAACTAGATTTTAGAGAAGATTAATAAGAAATAAGGTATTTAATTAGATAATTCTATTAAAATTTAATGCTTCTAGATAAAGATATAGAATAAAATTATAATAATTAATAGGTAAGTTCAACAACATACTAGTTTAAATAGACAGGCATTAATTTTAATATAAATAGAGAATTAATAGGATTTAATAAATTAAGAAAGGTATTTAACAGGCATTATTAAATACAGGCTTGTTTTTAATAGAGAATAATAGGAAAATAATAACACAGAATAATTCTTAATAAATCTAGGATAGTTCAGAATTTAGATATATCTATAGGCTATAGTAAATAAGAGTATCTCAGTAGACTAGCTGGAAGTACCAGGTTAGTAGTTTATAAAGATAGACTTAGGAATTAATAAGAAATAGTAATTAGAGATAATATAGAATATTTAGAGGATAGTTCTTGATGATTATAAAGAAAATACTATAATTAGAGAGAGAAAAGCAGAGATAGAGTAACACCCTATATTAATTTTAATAAAAATAATAAATTTAGGACTACTAAATTAATTTTAATATAAAAAAAATAATAATTCTATTAAAGTAATATCTAGATTCTTTTCTAGATATACTATTACTTATTATAAAAGAACTTGGTAAAAGTTGTTAGTAGATTTATTTAATATTAGGAAAGACTTATCTTAAGTAAGGAATTAATAGAGTCAGGCAGGGTAAAAGATCACTACTTCAGAATAACTAACTAGCCGGGGCTAGGCCGGAACAGGGATATATTAATATATATACTCTTCCTATATTAACTAGTGCTGAGGATTATTAATACTAGTCTAAAGCTATTTAGACCTATCTTAAGATCTAAAAAGTATAGAGAATATTTACTAAAGATTATACATGCCCTTAATCTTCTCTACCTGGAATAGTAATAATTACCTAAAGAATATAAAGCTAGATAAAGACTATAGTAGAAAAGTCAGCCCCTGGATCTTTTAATAAAAAAGATCTTAAAAGAAAAAGTTATTATTAGATCTATAGAGCAAGTAATTAAAAGAGTAATTAAAAGAGTAAATAAATAAAGATATAAATAGAATAATAATAATAATAATAATAATAATAATAAAGCCTATAGAATTATTTACTTATCTCTCTTAGATAGAATCAGGCATGAAATTATTAATTTAAAAATCTTTAAGATCCTCTAGAATACTCTAGGAAAGTAATATAGTATTATTTTAAGTATTTAATCTTTTAAAGGGCTATAGACAGCTATATAAACCTAGAATAATATTAGAAAGAGTATTCTAAAATATATTATAAAAATATTAGTAGCTTTAGACCTCTTCTAAAAGTCTTTAAAGAAGAAGGAAAGACTTCTAGAATTAATCTAAATCCAGTTTCTCCTTAATAACCTTAGAGAATAATAGAATACCTTTTTTATATTATATCTTAATAGTTAATTTAATAAATTAATAATTATATATAACAAGATCACTGCTATCCTTATCTAAGAAGATATAAGAGTTAGGTTTAATAACTCTATAGTAAATCATACTTCTAATTTAAAATCAGGAGATAATAATAATTAATCTAAGAATTAGAATAAGAATAAAAAGAAAGAGAAAAGTTAAAAAGTAAAGAAAGACTACAATCCCTATCTCTATTATAAAAGAATAAACTACCTTCCTAATAATTACTAGAAGAAGTATCCTGAAAAGGTACCTCAAGCTATTAGAGATATATAGAAAGTAAAGAAGAAGAAGAAAGAAGCTACTAAAGCTATAAGATTTAATAATAAAGATAATAGTTAAAACCTTTCCTAAGTATCTCTCTATATATATTTAGAAGAGGAATCAAGAATACTAATAGCTTATAGATTTAATATATAGTTATAGAACTTCTCTAATACTTAATAATCTTTTAAAGAAGATAATAAAATTACTATTAATATCTTAAGAATACTCTATATTTATCTAAATAAATAGATTATTAATTCTAGTTTAACTAATTATTTTACTAGAAATAAGGATTTATATATTAAAGGCACTAGGAGACTATTCAGATACTATATAAAAATAATAATAGAATAGTTAATATTTTTAAAATAAGTAGGAAATATACTATTAAAGTTATAATATAGAGAAGATAAATACTAAGAAATCTATCTTTAAGATATACTTTATATACCAGAAATTAAAGTTAATTTTCTTAATATAATATATATAGGAAAATATAGTATTACTGTAAATCTTTTATCTTATAGAGTCATAATTTATAATTATAAGAATACTAAAATCCTCGGGTATAGTCATATATAGTAATATCTATTTTCTTTAATAAAGCTATAATAAGAAAGTAATTCTAGTAGTTAAATATAATATATAGACAGTCTTTAATATAGTTTAGAAATCTAAAGATAATACTAAGGCAACATATCCACTATAATTATAAAAATTAAAGAAGAACTATTAAGATAGTATTTAATATCTCTAGTAACTTCTCCCACTATCTATTTTCTAAGAAACTAAAATAATAAAGCAGAATCTAAGTATAGCTATATTATAGAATTATAATAAATAGATTTCTCTATCTCTATAGCTCTAAAGAAAGATTAGATAAATCTATTTATCTAGTATTAATAATTTACCTATTTAGATATATAGAATATTATATAAGTATTAAAAATAGTTAAAGGTATGGATATTAAAGGTCTTACTATACTGAAATATATATATAAATTATATAGAGTATCTTATACAAGTACCTATGATAGAAAGTAGTAATTAATATTTATCAAGAAATATAGTAATTAAATCTTTATTAATCTTAGAGAAGGCTATAATAAAATATTAATTATACTTATTAGCAGTGGTTATTATTATTAGATATTTATTATTAATTAGTATAATAGCTATCTTAAAATTTTTATTCTCTAAGATAAATATTTAGTAGCTAACTATTTAAGAAACTATATTAAAGAATCTAAATAAGCTAGCTATTCTATTTTAAGAGTTTATACTAATAATAGTAGTAAGTTCTAGAAGAAAGAATTATAAGCCTGGATATACTTAAAATATATTAAATAGAAATAGATTATAGTATATACTTATAGCTAAAATATATCTATAGAATAAATTAGTTTTATAATTATAAATTAAGTATAAATTATACTTTATTACTGTAGCAGACTTCTATAAGAACTTTAGAGTAAAATATTTCTTAGTATTATATTTTTATATAATCTCTTATTTATATAAGATAAGTTAAAGACCCTATATAAGATATATATAGGTAATAAACTAGATATTTTATTATTAAAAACTTTAGAATATAAAGTATATCTAATAATTCCTCTAAAAATTAGAAGTTAAAGAGGAGTAATAAAAATTAATTCTTATACTACTATTATTTATCTAGTTAGCTATATAAGCCTAGGAAAGTAGTATAAAGTATAAAACCCTGAGTCTAATACTATTAAACCAGTGCAAGACCTTATCTTTAATAAAAAATCAGACCCTAAACTTTATAGAGATCTTAATAATAATTATAAAAAGTTCTAAACTCTTCCTTCTAATAAATTAGATAAAGCTAATAAAGTTAGTAAAGAATTAGATAATAAAATATCTAGTTCTATTATTTTAAAGCTAATTTCTTCTTTCTTTCCTGCCTCTAATATTACTTAGATTAATAAATTAATTATATTAATATCTAAGAATAATACTACAGACTGACTAGTCCCCGCTATAATATAATATATTAATTATTTAGTAAAGGAATTCAAGGATTATAAGCAAGTATTAATAACTTACTTTATATAAGAAAGATTAGTCTATATAGAGGAATAAGAGAGTACTTATAATAGTACTATTAAATTCTCTATCTTTAAAAAAATAGTTAAATACAAAGAGAAGATCTAATAGAAAAAGGTAATATAGAATAAAATTAATATATTAATTAAATATAAAATATAGAAACTTATAGATCTACTAGCTAGGTATAAAGCTATTACTAGTAAATAAATTTATAAGATTAAAATCAGTACTAATAATAAGATTACCTACTTTAAAGTATAGTAGATTGCTTGTGACTTTATATACAGTAATATAGTATTAATTATTTTAATATATACATGCCTACTATAAAGCTAGTATCTATATATATTCTATTTATAATTTCTATAGTAAGAAATTATAAGATTATCTAGATAGACTTTAAGCTAGTATTCCTGCAAGAATAATTTAATAATAATAAAGTTATATATATCTAATAGCTAAAGAGCTTTAATAATAGTATTAAATATATTTATTAATTACTTCTACTAATCTATAGCTTAAAGTAATCTACTAGAAATTAGTATCTTATCTTTTAAAATAAAATATTAAAAGCAGGCCTCCGAGCTTATAAATCTAATAAATATATATTTACTACTAAGGCAGGTCTTATAATAATATTTTATATTAATAATACTCTACTAGCTGGCCTCTAGAAGAAGCTAGACTATATTATTATCTTTTTAAGACTAAATTTAAGATATTGAATATTAAGCTATTAAATTACTACTTAGGTATTAAAGTCTAATAGAATATTAAATAATAAACTACTAAACTTTTATAAAAAGACTTTATAGATTAACTTCTTACTACTTTTAATACCTGTTCTTATAAATAAGAGAGTAAAGCTTGAAAAATATATAGAAAAAGTCTAGAAAGTAGTATAAAAGAAGTATTAAGTAGTACTTAGAAGCTTTATATACTTAATACTATAAATTTATACTAATCTATTCTTTTATATAGAAAAGCTACTCTACTATATCTTAGATCCTAGTCCTATATATTTTATATAGCTGAAGAAGGTACTATAATATCTTACTAGTATAATATTCTATAGAACTATATATAAAGCTTATCTAAATACTTAAAATAATATAGAGTATATTAGGATTATTAAAGAATATATAGATATAGATTATACAGGCTATATTAATACTAGGTACTCTATAATTAAGTAGATATATTACTTTATTAATAGACTTATTTTATAGAGTTTAAAGTACTAAATAGATAAGTATTAAATAATTATTAAGACTAGAAAAGAAGCTTTATAGATTATATATTTATTTAAAGAACTTAGATTTAGAGAAGTTAGCTCTATAGAGATATACTCTAATAATAAGCTAGTTTTAAAGCTAAGTAATAATATCTAATTCTACTTTTAAATTAAGTATATTAATATTTTATAATATTAGGTAAGAGAAGCTATTTAAAAGGGCTTACTATATCTCTCCTATATCTAAATAGATTACTAGATAGTAGGCAGGCTTATTAAACTATTAAATAAAGTAAAGTCTATCTAATTTATTAGAGCTATCGGGATCTATAATATTAATAATTAGAATAATATACTTTACCTATATAGATTATCTACTATATAATTAAATAGCTTTATAAATAGTTCAGGATATCCCCCTTAAGGGGATATATTAATATTAATAATCCTAGTAAAGGCAGTAACTTCACTATTTATATTAATATTAAATTAGCAAGGTTAATAATTCACTATTTATATCTTTAAAGAAGCCTTTACTATAGAGTTATATAAGGAAAGCTCGCTCGTTCCTAGTATATTAATATAGAGATATAAATAGGCCTTCTATAGCTGTGTCTAATAAAAAACCATGCACTTCTTTTCATATCGATTTAGTAGAGACTTTTCCACAAATATTAACTAGACTACTAAATAATAAAGCTTTATACTTATTAAATTCTTCTAATCTTATAATTAGAGTATTCTATAAATCTTTATTTTTAACTATAATATATACTTTATATTTATCTTTTAGAAAGATATAATCTCTACTCTAGATACTAAATAATACTATTTAACTATCTTTTATTCCTAAATTAATAACTATTTAGAATTATAATTTAAACTATTAAAATTATACTTTATATAATTATATTAAAGATTTATACTAGATTAATTAATTATCTTAAATTATTTCTATTATTAATTTATTATTAAATATTACTACTAGTTAAACTTCTTATAAGCTACTCTTTAGTATTAATATTTATTAACTGTAGTAATTATTAAAATCTCTATTTAAATGAAACTTTATCTTTTATTTTAATACTAAAGAAGCTATAAATTTTACTATAATATAAATAAAGTATATTTATAATAAAGACTATCTACCTATCTAATTTAAATCTAGAGATAAAGTTTATATATATCTATATTATAATTACTAGCTTTCTAGTTATTCTACTATAAAATTTAGTAAATAATCTAATAGTCTATATAAAGTTATTAAATAACATAAATCACGGGTCAGCCGGTCAGCACGGGTCAACCGCTCACCCCACCCAAAGTCGACGCGTTGTTTAACATGTAATTATTCAAATAACTACTATACTACTAAAATATAAGGAATCTTATTAAAAATTAGTTAAGCAGGAAGGAAGGATTTAACTTACTTTATCTATCTTAAAAATATAAGAAACTACTTTAATTTATTAAGCTATAGTTATTTATACTATATCTTATAAAATTCTTCAAGACTAATTTAAAGAATACTAATTTTAATTAAAATAATATAATTATAAACTCTAGCTCTCTAAAACTTAAGAAGATACTTTTATATACTAGATAGTATCTAGAGATATATATAGGGTTATTACTAGGTATATATATATATAAGAAATAGCTAATCTTATTTTTTAATCTAATATAACTATTATTTTAGAGTTTATTAGTATTAATTAGGTTACTAGCTTTATTAAATAGTAAAATAAGATTAAAAGTATTTTTACATGTAAATATAACTATTCCTGAGCTTAATATAAAAATCCTATAGTTATTAAGGCCTGGTTTAAATAACTATAGTAATTCTAAGCTAACTATAGTATCNCTAACTATAGTACCTAATAAGAAGATATCTTTAACTTTAATAAAACTAGCTTTACTATAAATCTAATAGTAACTTCTAGAGTTATTTCCAGGACTGAGATACCTAGAATACTATAACTTATTTAACCAGGTAATTAGGAATAGGTTATAGTAATTAAATATATTAATATAAGTAATTAAACTATTCTAGCTACTATTATCTTTAAAGAAAAACTTTCTATATAGAGATAGTATAAGAATAACTACTTACCAGGTAATTAGAGGATTAAGATAAATTAAAATAGCTAGATAAGTAATAAGATTAGTCTCTAGTAACTTTAGAATATCTTTATTCCTTTAATAATAAGCTATATAGTTAGTTAATACTAATTACTTATTTTAGATAGTTATAGCAGTTATTTTATACCTTAATTTAATAAAATATATAATAATAATAATATTATTTCTATTTATATATCTTTATACTCTTCTTATCTTCTATAGTCTTTAAATATCAGTTATTTTAGTTCTTTAAAGTATATATATAGAGATTTTACTAGTTTAAAAACCTGCCTTAAAATCTATTATATTAATAAGTTTAACTTCTTAAAGAAGTATCTAAAGACTTATATAAAGATCTTTATATCTTATAATATTTAAAGCAGCTTTACTACTGCTAGAATAGTTCTATTTAATTTTAATAGAGTACTTTAAAAGCTAAATATTATACTAGTAATATTAATACCTCCCTTAAGCTATAATAAACTATCTACTAGCTCCTTAATATTAGTAATATCTTATATAATTTAGTAATTATAGTAACAGGTATCTTTAATTAAGAAATTTCTAAAAAAGGCTCTTAAAATTTATTAATACTATTAAATAGAATACTACAGTAAATAATAAAGGACTATAAGACTATAATTTATAATATAGTCTAACTAGTAAAGGAAAATCATAATCTCTGTACTATAAATAATAAATTAATAAAGAAAAAGAGTTAATCTAGATACTAGATAACTTCTAATAAAGATCTTTTAATATAAGAGACTAGAGACCTAATTAAGTAGAGAAATAAGTAATTAAATACTAATAAAGACTCTACTATAGATTCTATATCTTTATCTTTAAGCATGCTAAGATAAGTACTACCAAAGTATATAAATTATAGGATTCAAGGTTATAAAAGAACTATATATCCTATATATCTAGATAACTAATTCTTAATAAAATATATATTACTTAGTTATTAGGAATAGCTTCAAGTTTCTTAGGGGCAGCTGAATTTAGTGGGGTGGGCAGTCAACCCATGGTGACCAGCTGACCCGTGATTTACGTTATATTAGATATCTTATCTATAAACTTAAATTTCTCTCTAATACTAAAGTATATTCTATATTTTTCATTATTTAATTTAAGCTTACTAAGTATAAAAATCTTTCTAGTAATTCTTATTACTAATAGCTTATTAAATCTAATATTATTAAAGATAAATACTTTCCTAATAACCCTAGTTAATATAAAGTTAAATATATTATTAATAAATACTATATCTATAAAGATTAAAATTATACTTAATACCTGTAATATCTTATTTAATAGGCTAGATATAGATCTTATAATAATTAGTAGTTAGATTAGTCTAATAATTTACAAGATTATAAAGACCTAGTTACTAAGTATAGTAACTATTAATTATTACTCTACTTCCTGTTTCTTCTTATTTTTATCTAACTTTATTTAATTTTATTATTAAGTACTAATCTGGAAAAAATAATCTAGTAAATAGTCTGTTTAAAATTATAGAAGGTCTAATAATTAGACTCTAAAAAATAAATTATTAACATTTTATACTTAATAATCTCTAATCTTTATATATATAAAATCTAGTTTAAATTAAATAAGATATCTAAATAAAAGAGTCCTAGATTTAATATTCATATAATATAAAGTATTCTTATTAGTACTAGTATAGAATTAATTAACTAGGTTATATAAAATAATTTAAAGACTAATTAAATCTTTTAAATTATTTTAATTTAAGAAACTACTATCTAAGAGAATATTTATTTCAATTATATCTAAAAGTTTTATAAATTTAATTATAGATATCTAATAAAATAATACTAAAATATAAAATTATATATAAAAATTATAAATAAAACTAAATTTAAAAATTAGATTATTAATTATAAATAACTATTTTAAAAATTATCTTTTTATACTATTAAATTAAGTACTTTAAAATAAAATTGGATTCTTATATTATGATAATCTATTATTAGGATACTTTAGTTAAAACTATACTAATTTATTTATAAAATAAAAATTCTATTAGGCTAGAATATTAACATTTATTTATAAGTATATCTAGAATTATCTAATATATTAAAAGATTATTATTTAAATTTATTAGCTTTATAATAAATTATTTTATTTAAAGAATTAAATATAGACTTTATAACTAGTCTATTTATAACTAAAAATAATGATTAATCTATTAATATTATATTTATGATTATTAACTAATTAAAAAATAGTATATATTTATATTTATTTTTATTATAATTACTATATCTTAGTTTGCCAAATTATATTATTAAAAAGTTAAACTCTAATATAGATTAATAAAAGAAGTAATATTAAATTAAAAATCTTTATTTACTAGTAACTACTAGTTAAAAATAGTTTATTTTTATTATATAAAACTATAATTACTAACTACCTAATCTTAAATTAATAGTTAAATAGAATATATCAATTAAATTATTAAATATTATCTAAAATATTTTATTAATAAAAATTAATTAAATTAGTTAAAGCTTAATATTACTATTAGTTTAATTTATTTATAATAATACTATCTTAACTAAATTTTAGTAGTAGTATAAAAAATGTATATTATCTAAATAAAAATTTCTTATAGTAAGATTATACTTAAAAGATAAATAAAATAGATTAGAATATAAGCCTTTTAAAATTAAAATAATAGAGATACTTTTTATATAGTTATCTTTTTTATTATAGTTCAGCTATAATTCTTTTAATAGATCTTTATAATTAAAATAAAAACTTATATAATCTTCAAGCTAGCTATTATTATAATATTATAAACAACTTAATTATAAATATAGATATTATTTTTTTTAGTATAAAAGCTAGTAAAAAACTGTAGAAAAAAAATTAGATTAAAAATATTTTTGAAAATACTAGTAAAGAGCTATTATAATATATAAATAAATAATATTAAATTATCTTTAAAATAATATTCAAATATAATATTTATAATTAACTTACAGGCTTATAAATAATAATATTTTAATTATAATACTATTTATATAGGATATTTTTAATTCTACTAAAATAATAGATAATCTTAAAGAGAATACTAGTATCTAGATTAAATTATTTTACTATAATAAATGGATAACTCTTATAAAAAATAAATTATAATTTTAAAGATAGTTAGATATAGTATACTTTTTTTGGGGCGTGCTGTATGCATACCTTGACTGCTCCACACACACCCCTATTAGCTACACGCACACTATTTAAACCTAGATAGGAAAGTACCAGCATGTGATTAACTTATTATTCTATATCTACTCTCTTTTATCTTTTATATATATATCCTTACTTAAATTTTCTGACTAATGTCATTAAATCAATATTAATATTAAATTAAATATTACTATAATAGATGATAATAGCTTTCTGCAGGCACTTATTAACCATGACTATAAATATAAGGTCCTTAACTAATCACCTGCATACCCTAACTTAGAGGAATCTAGTAATAATACCAGTAATACAGCTAATTCCTCTCTTGGCCCTGCTAAAGCCCTCGGGTTTAGTATCTGTAGGCTTATTTAGCTAAATTATCATGGGACCCACACGTGACCGCTGTACTATCAGGCTATATGACTATTATAGGGAAGCTTTCACGTGAGATTATAAGCTAGTAAGCCAACACATGACCAAGGGTGTGCGTGTAGCTAATGGGGGTGTGTATGGAGCGGTCAAGGTGTGCGTACAGCGCGCCCCTTTTTTTTTACTATTATACTGAAAAAAAATACTATTAAATAATAAAATAAAATCTTAACTTAATAATATACTAAAATAATATCTAGAATTTAGTAATAATTAACTAATAAAAATTCTTAAATTATTAGATTAATAATAAAAAAGAAGAAAGAATACTAGAAAAGAAAATAAAATATAAATAAAATAATAATAATATAACAAATATATATAACTAAAATATGCTAATAATAAGTAAGTCTTTATAATAATAATTTACTTAACTAACTTATACTATAATAAATAAAGAATTATAATTAAATCAGGATTAATCTAGTACTAGAAATTATTTTATTTATTTTATTATATATTTAAGAGAAAATATTACTAACATAATTCTATTATATAATTATATATTAATTCTTAAAAATAAAGCTATCTATAATCTAATACTAAAATTAATATTTTAGATTTTATAAGTTATAATCAGGCTGATTACTATATAATAGAAAAATAATTATTATAGAATATTATTAAGATATCCCTATATTAATATTAGAGATACTCTATAAGGGTTTAATTAATATAATCTTATAACTTTTAGCTATATAACTTTATTATTACTGTATCTATTATTCTAATTATCTTATTATCTTATAAGTCTCTAGTAATTAGAAGGAGCAAGGATTAGTTCATATTAATACTATTAATTCTTTACTAATCTATCACCTACCTGAGACAGATTCTCTATAAGGTCCTTGGCCTTGGGGTTTGTTGTGAATAGTATAAAGGGGTGTAATATACCTAAATATAGGGGCGCGCTGTACGCACACCTCAACCGCTCCACACACACCCCTATTAGCTACACGCACACCCTTGGTCACGTGTTGGTCTACTAACTTATAATCTCACGTGAAAACTTCTCTATAATAGTCACGTGGCCTATTATCTAAAGTTGATATAGAAGAGTTAGTAGGATAACATAATTCCCGGTCGGTTCGTGCATCCCGGTCGGTTCGTGCATACCCCCCCAAAATCCATGCTTGATCAACTTTAAAGTACTGTACAACAACCAAAAGTGATTCAAATTAAATAAACTAATCATATTAATGATTTGGACATCCCCTCCTAGTATACCCCTTAATATTATATTCAGAACATGTTGGCGGGGCATGTTTAGATATAGTTAAAGTTAGAAGAGTACTTCTACCAGCACTACCCCCCTCTACCTCTAATTACTTATTTCTCAGTAAAATTAGATCCCTAGCTTCTTAAAATAAAAGATCTTCTATAGAAGTTATTTAGTACTTAGAACAACCTTTTTTCTACCTGTTATTCTCAATAGCTGCACGGAGAGTGCAGTTTTTATTTACTAGTAAACTAGTATTATAAATAGCTAGCTCACAGCCCTTTATAAACTCATCTAGTACTCGCTTTAAGGGTAATGTAGGACTTCTAGACCTATTTTTAAGAAGTTTCTTAACTAAGGAAGCTTTCCGGTGCACTTAGCGGACTGTATAAGATATACAGAGCTAGGAGAAAGGGATTAAAGTACTCCCTCTACTAGGAGGGGGGGTTTCAACTACTATACTTAAGCTTAACTTATCTAGTACTGTATAAGGGTTAAAGGGGACTATTCTAGTTACTCTAAATCTACTTTTAGTATTCTCTATAATAAAGACCTTTTTATAAGCTATTAGATAAGCCTTCAAGAAATCTAGCTTATTAATATAGTTATATCCCAGGTGCCCTTTCTACTCAATAAGCTTGCTATAAGCTCTTTTTAAAGGGCTAAAATAACCAATATCCAGAGGTTACAGAAGGTAAGATAAATAAGCAGGCATGTAGATTACTATAATATTATTTTCCTTACACGTTATATTAAATTCAGGCATTAGGTGGCTTCCATAGCTATCTAGAATAAGGAGTTGATACCCCCCTCTTGTACACCCATTTATAGCTAGAATAAAGACTTTTTGAAGCCAGTGCAGGCTAATTATATCTATAGTCTATTTATTAGTACTTATTTCAACTCTCTAATCTCCTGGGATAGCTACTTTATTAAACCATCCCTTAATATAAACTTTTCCCTTGAAGATAATAGTAGAGGGTATTAACCACCCCTTTGAATTAATATATTTAATAGTTATAACCCATTCCTGATTCCCTAGCTATATAAGCCATGGTTTACCAGGCATTTCTACTCTAGAAACTACCTTTATTATTGTAATAAGTCCTATAGCGAACCCAGTTTTATTAAAGTTATAGATATCTTCATCCACAATACTATACTAATCTTTAACCTTCTACAACTCATTAAAAAAAGTACTAATAACCTTCAGATCTTTATATAGTACTCTTTAGTGATTAATCTTTCTAGTAAATCTACTTTTAATCTCCGGGTGACACTTAGTAAACTCTATTACCCAGTTCTTTCCTACTGGCTTTAGGGGGGCGACAGAATCAGCGCCTAGGATAATATTAGCTATCTCTTGTACTTAAAAGTGCCTTGGGGCAGCGCTATATATATTAAGTAATACTATCCATGCTATTAATGTATCTTCTTGTCTCACAGATAGCCTACTCTTATAGTTACGGAGTTCTAGTTGAGATTAAAGTCCCTTTAGTCAATCATATAGGATTTAAGGAGATAGATTATAAATTAAAGCAGCTTGATAAGGATTTGAAATTTTTTAGTTTTTTAGATTATTTAAGGTATATTAAAGTCTGCTCTCTTACTTAATTAATTCTTGCTTCATTTTACGCGCTTTTCGTGGCATGGTAGGTAGTTAAAGTTAGTGGGTGGTTGACGCGTTTGATTTTTTGGAGTTGCACGAACCGACCGGGATGCACGAACCGACCGGGAATTACGTTAGAGGGTAGCAGGATTAAAGAAGAAATTAGCTGTATTACTAGCATCATTACTAAATTTCTCTAAGTCAGGATATATAGGTAATTAAATAAGGATCTTTATTTATATATTAAAATACTAACTGCTAAGAATCAGTTACAATATACTAAATCTAACCAGGTAACCACTATATTAATTAATTAATAATATTAGTTATTATCTATCTACCTAACTAGGTTAGCTATATATTTATTCAGGGGTTTATTAGAATCTTCTAAATTATTTATATTTAGATTCTCTTTAGAGACCTTAATATCATTACTTTCACTGAATTTAGATATTATTGAAGTTAAGGCAGTGATTAGTCATTAACTCNTCGAGTCCACTGCCCGGAATCTAATATTATAGTTATAATTAAATAATATTAGTCAGAAAATTTAAGCAAGGATACATATATATATATATAAGATAAAAGAGAGTAGATATAGAATAATAAGTTAATCATATGCAGATCTTTTCCTATCTAGGTTTAAATAGTATGCATATAGCTAATAATGGTATATATAGAGCAGCCAAGGTATATATATAGCTAATAGAGGTGTGTATAGAGTAGTTAAGGTATGCTTACAGCGCGCCCCTAAATATAAGAGATAAGGGATTGTAAGTAATATATTTTAAGAATTAAGGAATTCTAATCGATTGATATTAAAATTCTAATATTATATTATTTATAAGATAAGGAAATTTTTTTATAAGCTAAGTTAACTCTTAGATAACTTAGCTCTATACTTTATAAATACTTAAATATTCTTATAGAGGATCTTAAAGAGGATCTTATAATTACTTTTCTTTTTTAAGATCTTAGTCTCTTAAAATAATCTTATAATTATATTTTATAGTCCTCTTATATAGTAACTATTAAGAAATCTTATTATAATATAAAATCTAGATTAGAGAAAAATATTATAATAGAAAAAAGATATTCTATGAATTATAAGATAGTCTTTATAAAGTAAATTCCTGAGCTAGATATAATAAATCTTAGATATATAAGATTCTTTTATAATGTTCTTCTCTATTACATAGTATTATCTATTAGTAGTAGTAATATATATATTTTATAATAAGCTCTTTACTATTATATAGTATAAGATCTCTATTATAATAGATATGTCGGGTGAGCCATCCGGCCAATAGGGCAAGGGCATTTCCGGCATGTGGCCCACCTTATAATATTACTAACCACTGATCTTTATAGCTTTAATATTATTAAGTATTTTAATATGAACAGGTTATAAGCCTTCTATACTGTTCTTTATTAATAATAAAATATCTTTAAAGGCTGTAAAATAGATATAAACCTTATAAGGATTTTTAAACTTTATTAAACTAATTAATAGGCCTGCTATAACCTAGAGAGACTAAGCAAGTACTACTATAAACTAACTAACTATTAAACTAGAGATTAAATTAATAAATTATAATAAATACTAGTTATTCTATACTAAAAATAGTAAAATAGCTAATATACTAAGTACTATAATTATTAGACTAGTACTGCAGCTAACTAATAATTAAGTATATTATAATAAAACCCTTATTCTAAATAAAGTAAGAACTCTATAAGAAGTAGTAAATTAATTATAAGAAAAGAATAACTTCTCTATCTAGATATAGAGTATTAAAAGAATCTTAATAGCTTCTAAATATATATAGCTAATTAACAAAAGTATACTAAGGCCCTAGATTAATTCTATATATTATATAAGGTAGTAAGATACTGTCGGCATATAAATGCAAATAGAAAGACGGCCTAATACCGCTAGTGGTTTTTATGGTCGAATGGTATTTCGATATAATAGACTAATCAGGAAGCAGGAATTAGAAAGAAATAAAGAGAATATACTAATATATTTTAGAATTAAAAGAGAAAATACTATAAAATATATCTAGATAGTATTTTAGGCAGTGAGTTAGGCTTTATATTAGCTATCTAGAGGGATATATCAAGTAAGGTATCCGGCTAATAGGGTAAGGGTATATCCAGCACGTGACCTACCTTATAATATTACTAACCACTGACCTTCATAGCTTCAATATCATCAAGCATTTCAGCGTCAATAAGATATATACTATTCTACTAGGTCTATACCTGGTTATAAGAGTTTATTTATTATTATATAGTACTAAGACTTTATAAATTATCTTTTTAGTTATTTATTCTTTTATAAGATCTCACTTATAATACCCTGTAGTATTACTTTTAAAGAACTACTTTATATCTTTACTTATATTACTCTATTATATTTTAGATTATAAATCCCTAATTATATAAATTCAAGTATATAATTCTAGATATAGTTCTATAATCTATATAAATATAGAACTTTACTCTAGAGAACTTCTTTCTTAAATTTCTATAATTCTTTACTTAATATAATTCTACTTTTATAGTCTTTTTATCTTTATAAATTCTGTATAGCTACTTATTTTTATAAGGTTTTATATAATTACTTATCTTATTTTTATAAAATATTATCCCTACTTATTCTTACAGGCTTACTGTATTAATCTTACTAATTCTATCTTTATAGAAAACTAAAATATAATATCTATTTTCTTTAATCTTACTACTATAGCTGCTACTACTAATGTCTTATTCTTTATTTTTATAGATATAAGCTAGAGTTGTTAACCCAACCCGTTGGGGCGGGTTGCCTGAGGCAAAAACCACCCACGGGTTAATATAATTAATATAACCCAACCTAAAAAACCTAAAAAGACTAAAAATATTGATCCCTTCCTAGTAGAGTAATGATCTGTATACTTAAATAAAATACTGTAAATATTACAATATCTTACTCGTCTTTATTATATATATATAATGGTAATATAGTAATCTATTTCTTGGCAACCCGCTGGGTTACCTAATGGGTTATGGGTCAACCAATTAGAACCCAAAACTAGACTTGGATACGATCGAGTTCGGTCGAGTTTAGGGTCATAAATAATTAACTTGACTAATTATAGTACCTAGTTTAATAAACTCTAGTTAAAAATAGTCAAGTTTTTTAAAATTTTAAACTTAACTTAAGTTTAACTTAAGTTTATATAATAATACTCGACAAGTATTTAAATTTTTAGACTAAACTAAATAAAGACTAGTATANGTTCTACTATACCTTATTTAGAATAGTTAAATAATTATTTTATACTTTTCCTTATATAGTTTAGTATATAATACAGTTTAAATACAAGAATTTATTTTAGAGTATCTAATTATAATTTTCTATAGTAATATTTTATTCTAATAACTTATATAGATATTATTATTATAATATATTATATATTAAATAAATATAAATAATATATATAATATATATAATTAGTATTTTAAAATAAATATAAATAATATGTACAATATATATAATTA
>NW_024467893.1:19432-25142 GCF_001890705.1 Aspergillus sydowii CBS 593.65 | reverse complement strand
ATCCATCCAGCGGAGAAGACCTACTCAATATGGCCAAAATCTCATTGGAACTGCTGCAAGAGCTCTCAGCCAGGAATGCGGAAGCTCAGGTGAAAAACACAACCGGCCAGCAGAGGCGTTTCCATCGGTTTNCCCAAAAAGTCCACAGGGCCAGGAGATGGATATACCGTTCTGTGCAGCAGACAGGACTGATTATGGCTCGACAGCAGGTCCAGATGCTCGAGCAGGGCCTGGATGGTCAAGCCGAGTTCTCCCCTGTAATTGCAGGTGATGCCGGGACGGTGCGGGCTTTGACACAAAGATATCCCCTTCCCATTCGAATACTTTCGACCCTTGCTCTGGTGATGCGATTCCTACCAGAGGGTGTTAAACAGTCAATTAATCTCCATGACCGCGCGGACGTGGCGAGAGTCTTTGTGGCCCTGGTGAATCGCTGGTTATCTGAGGCTGACGGGGAAGGAGCTTTGGCCACCCGGGGATCAATGAGGCAGCCTGCAAGCGCTGAGAAGTCGGCCAAGATAGTTGAAGCAGAATAGATTATGGGCTAAGATGACTGCATTCTCGGTGGTGAAAGCATGGCCTTTGAAAAGCCCGTCTCTGATTTCCGTTCCAGAGGATCCCCGGCACTAAGCCGCCGTTAGCTAGTTTTCTGGCCATTTATTGGAGATTGATAAATTTCGTATGCCATCATGGCCGCCCATACAACTGCCGCCTGTGAGATTCAAATTGGGTGACATTCGCTCCTGCTGCTGCAAAGATATCCATTAGATCTATTACCTCGCATGAAGATGAAACCGTCCCCGCCAAGCCTACCNAAATTTTCCACAAGCCTACGTCCTCCACTCGGGCTGGATCAGGTCCGAACGGTGTTGCCGTACTTATCTCCCCCACAGCTTGAGTGCGCGCAGCTATGGATTGACGAAGTTCGAGTCCTCCAGGACTCCTCATTCACGTTAGTCACGTTGGTCGACCGAATGTGGGGCTTGACCGACGAAGAGGTGGCCTTTGCGCAAGTCCGAATCTATGGGCCGTTTACCGTGGACTGGATACAGCGTGCGATACCCGACCTCCGTCCGACACAGATGGTCCTGGCCCAGTGGATTGTGGAAAACAACCGGCTTATGATGGAGTGTCCCAAGCCGGTTGTCTCCGGATCGCACCGCATGCTGCAACGTCTCCTCACGCCAGATATCCTCGNNGGGCTCTTAGGCCTCTCCGCCTCGCAGCGGAGGCGTGTCAGTCGACGGCTCCGTCCTATGGGGGATGCATGGGACCCGACTGGGAAATATCCTTACTCTACGGCCGATCGGCTATGGAGTGTGGCGATGCGGATGGAGCGACAATGGTGGCGGTCACTCTGGCCGGCGCCATCGCACGAAAGGCCAGTCACTCTCAACCAGGTCATCGGCGTCTTTCCCCGTCTCGAACCGAATGCTGTGGACGGGGTCGCGCAGTTTCTAGAGCGGCGGGCATGGCGTGTGGGAAGGGCACCTGCTACATTGGAGGACGTGATGTTGTACCTACGGCGAGAAAAGCGCGCGTCAGATGCAGACATGCATTATGCGCGCAAGCGCTTGGGGCTGGAGCAGGACAGCACGAAAAGTTTGCGAGCTCATTGATAGGAAGTATTTGAGAAGTGATCACGTCTGCTTCTTTTATTCTCTTATATGAAGCGTCGGTTCTGCGACATGCCTACGTCCTCATGGATATTTCTCGACAACCCTTAATCCCTTAATCCCGTAATCCCGTAATCCCGCAATCCCAAATCCCAACTCATCATACCCACCCGGACGAAGGCATCCCCATACGCGGCATATTCCATTGCTTCTTCCACTCATGCTCCGCTACTGCCTCCCGCTCCTGTGCTTGCCGTAACGCGTCACGTAGCTTCTGGGCTGCTCCCCAAATGCGAGGGCGGCCGGCCAGGTTCACTTCTGGCTCGAAATACTGTAGTGACAGCTCCTGTGATACGTCGATCGCCACGGCGGTCAGATGCTGGAAAATGTGCAGACAGTGCTCGTAGAATTGATTCTCGCGCTCCTGCTGCTCCCACTGTTGTCGCTTGTCTTTCAGAGTTTCGGGAACCGACTGTCGCCGAGCAGATTTGACTGCTTGGAGTCGGGTGCGGGTGGTGNCCAGCGCCATTGTGGACCCACGGGCCAAGGCAATTTGGTGATCGAGTGGATTGATGTCCGGAAGATCAAAGCCAACTGGCGGGGCCACGGTTTGTGCTTGAGATGGTAATCCCAGCTTGGGACAGTCGGGCGAGCGACTGTGGATGCTTGCATCGTCTTCGTTGCCAAGCATGGAGCGACTGGACGACATTCTTTTGTTTGCAGATCTCGGCACAGTCTCGTTGTCGATGACGAGCGTAAGGGCTGACAAGTGTCCAGCTGTGGATTCCCTTGGTGGATCAGACCTCAGGAGTGCAAACACCGCATACTTATAATGAGATCCCCCTGGGGTCTCTGTCATTACCTCTCGTATTGGTCCCGTACCACACCTGCCGGTTGCTGTATACTCATCCACAACACGTTTCGCCCGGCGAGAGCCCGCATCGTCCTGTTACATACATTCGGTGGATCCCAGGATACGACCCTTTGTTTCATTGAAGCTTAACGCGGCAGCACTAGGATAGAGAGATCGAGCCAGGGGATGGCTAAAACAATCCCCTATACTTCTGAAACTCCACGTAGGGCATCTAAAACACGGTTGTCGCCGAGGAACCGTCCTGCTCAAGTTTTGGGGGTTCAAGAGAGATACCCGGCCGTCAAACGAAACGTTTCACCAGATATCAGCCCGCATAGTCGATACCCAGACATTTCGATCCTGCCACATTGCCGTCGTCCTTAGTAACCTCTGGGATATATTCTGTCGCTCCATGCACTTCAAACATGTGTACTGATGAGCCGGCATTTTATTGCATACCGTCGAAAAGATCTGTGCCTTGTCCCATCGGAATGCGCTTCAGGTGCTATGTACCGGAGAACTTGACCAGAGCTTGGACCATTGCGGATGGGATCGCCAGGCTGACTCATTGTTCCTTTACCTAGCATAGCGATGGGGCTGTAAATCATCTCGAGCGAAGGGTGTAGGACATGGTAGCCTTACTATATTCACCTGCTTCTCTCGCCACCATCGCTGCTGGTGACTAGAATTTAGCATTGAAGCCGGAACGACCGTCAAGTCCGCAATGATAAGGACTAGTGAACAGACTTCCAGATCTTACGAACACCCACATCATGAGAATGGCATCGGAAGATCAGAGGAACGGGTGATGCTGCTCCTAGGAGCGCTGGGTGTATTCACGGGGCATCTTGCTGGGACAATCACCGGTGAAGCTTCGGCTATAAGATGACGCCGAAATCTTATAAAGTAGCGCACGTCGGCGTGCCCCTGCTATCCGAGACTGTCTACGTTTCTGACTGTATATCTGCACCAACCCATCCATTCTAAGACGATTAAGGGATACTCCTTCCCCGCCAGCCTCAAATAACCAGTGATTCACCAGGGCTACAAAAACGCTGGCCACGTCCGCGCGGTCGCGAAGATTAATTGACTGTTTAACACCCTCTGGTAGGAATCGCATCACCAGAGCAAGGGTCGAAAGTATTCGAATGCGAAGGGGATATCTTCGTGTCAAAGCCCGTACCGTCCCGGCATCACCTGGCATCACAGTGGAGAACTCGGCTTGACCATCCAGGCCCTGCTCGAGCATCTGGATCTGCTGTCGAGCCATAATCAATCCTGTCTGCCGCACAGAACGGTATATCCATCTCCTGGCCCTATGGGCTTTTTGGGCGAAACGATGGAAACGCCTCTCCTGGCCGGTTGTGGTTATGACATGAGCTTCCGCATTCCTGGTTGAGAGCTCTTGCAGCAGTTCCAATGAGATTTTGGCAATATTGAGTAGGTCTTCTCCGCTGGATGGATCTTCGAAGCCCGTGTCTCTAGAAGAACGCTCCCCATCACGNTAAACCGCGATTTCTTTGCCACTTGCAACTCCGTGGGATGGAGATTCCCACCCCTCTGAGGCTGGGATTGTTTGAATCGTCGAATTATCGGGACCCGTACATACGTGGGTTCGTTCAGGGCCGACGAGCGCCATACTCGAGGGTGGAAACTCCCCAGGTAGAGCTAGGCTCATCCGCACGTCTGCTGACGGTGTTTTGGAGCGTTCATTGTTTGTAGTCTGTTGGGTATCGTACAATGGGCCATTGGCGACCTCCATGATCTGATCGAAGAATGGACTAGGATATCAAGCAATGATGGACACTTTCTGAGCACGGAAAAGACGCCTTATCTCTTGTATGGGCAGGGGTTGCGAGACAGCTGGCCTTTATCATTCACCTGGTGTTGACACCGTTTTCACAATGCACAAGACATGGCATATGAAGCCGGCTGGAAAATCCTCTTATTACGGCGGGCGCTATTCAACTCTGTATATTTGCCTATACCCTGCCGCTCTTAGCCCCAAACGAAAGCCCGCCAGGAAGAACCCCTCATTAATTATACCATCACGCACTTATTTTATGGCGAGGCTGTGTACCATGGAGTAGGCGAGTTTAAGGCCCAACAGTCGAGGACAAACGGTGCGGCCGAACGCAAGAGATACGAGCATCAACTCCACGCCCGTTCAGGCTCGGTCGATAGCAGATCCCAGAGTTGACTTCGGCGTCCACGCACGTTTAGGGAGAGCATGTCGACCAGGCCTGGAGGACCATAGTCCGCCGGTGTTTTGTGCACGGCTGGCTGGGGTCGTTCCCGTTGAATCTGTCAACATCAAGTTCTTTCTGCGCGGCCGGGGACTTACAATTTCACGGTCAGTTGGGGCCGGAATTTGAGGATGAGACCGATACGTGTAGATCCGGCCGTTCGGCATCTCCAATGTGGTCCGGCTGCGAATCGCGTCCAGCCGCCAGAAAGAAGAGGCCAAGTGAGCCGTCCCTCGTATGTCGATGCTGGCCCTCAGAAAGCTGTGACGTACGCGGGCTATGTTCATATAGTAGATACCGGGCAGACTCGAGCCCTATATATGGGCCGGCTTCAACTCGTCGACGCCGGTAGGGTCATTTTCTTCGAAGCTGCTTGTTGTAGAGCGGTTGTGGTGGGTCTGGACGTTCATTCCTCTTCTTACCGGTACAACAATCCCTTCGCCAGACACTCTGCGGCACACCGTCAGAGCCTCGTCTGGTATCCAAGCCCAAGCTAGATGGCTTCTTCCAACGGTTGCAATCATCAGGGCAGATACTGAAGGAAATCCCGGTTCATCTTGTGTCTGCGTATGCTTTCTACGCCAGGCAATCGCGAACCAGGATCTGTCCATGTTGAGATGAGGTCTTGCTCAGTCTGGGCTTGGGCCTGGAGGGTGCCTTTCAGTTTCCCGGTCTGAGGGGAAAGGAGGGCATTTATGGGTTACTCTTTAAAGATGTTTCATCTCTGAGAAATGCGTAGAAGATCTTTAACGAAGGTAGCATCAGTTACGTACTGTAGCCATGGGCTTCGACAGCGAGCTTGTCCCCAGATGCACTGTTTAGCGACTGATATCGACCTAAGTGAGGGCTTGTCTGTGAGAACCCTGCGGGCTAGATCCGACNGCCGCGAGATATGCTCATCTATCAATCAGGCCACTTGATTAGCCACCGTCGAATATTGGATGGCTTCTCGTTGGTACCCGCAACTACCTATTGGCACCAGAATGATACCGGCT
>NW_024467893.1:18634-19196 GCF_001890705.1 Aspergillus sydowii CBS 593.65 | reverse complement strand
ATCATTCCAGCGATACCCTGCGTCCGAACTGGTGTGGCCTTCCGATCGACCAACCCAACAAATCCACGAAAAGGCTCAGAACCATGTGGAGACGCAAACGAAGGAGCAGGTACAGTACGCGAACGTTGGCTTCAGAGACTACGACCGAGGACACAAGCGGCTAGCAAGCACAATAACTAGGCCGTGCATGTGTTAGCCCGTATTCAGCAAGGCTTTTTATTCGAATCAAAATACACATTGAAGCCGCCAGCTGGCGCCTGTGAAACCTCAGCCAGCAGGACTAGGTGCGCTAGATGAGATTCGAGTGGTGGGCCCGTGTGCAGGACACATATCGTCAATCGCAACATTTCAAACCGCGTCACGGCTTCAAGACTCTCACAGCCCCACCTCATATTCTATTAGCTTCTGAAAATACAGTATTGTACGTCTCGTAGCTCTAAAGAGCCTCTTATATGCAACCACTGGAATATCTATTGGGATATTTCTTATAACCTGTTCCTTATACAGCAAAATCCGGGTCAAGTGAGAGAACAGTACAGTAAACGATAAGCCTATGAACTGT
>NW_024467893.1:3872-18586 GCF_001890705.1 Aspergillus sydowii CBS 593.65 | reverse complement strand
CGCCAAGCGGACGCTTTTATAACGCCAAATAAACTTCCTCGTATCTGTCAATATAGGAGCAGTAAACAGTCACAGATCGGCTTTAAGCACGCGGGTATTTCCAAAATGCTTCAGCCTCATTTACCCCC
The DNA here is from genome assembly GCF_001890705.1 of Aspergillus sydowii CBS 593.65. Taxonomy (NCBI): domain Eukaryota; kingdom Fungi; phylum Ascomycota; class Eurotiomycetes; order Eurotiales; family Aspergillaceae; genus Aspergillus; species Aspergillus sydowii. The sequence continues at coordinate 18,458 of NW_024467893.1, read as the reverse complement.
AGAAAGTCTGGCGGCTGGAGAACTAATGGATATCATCCGGGCAGTTTCTTAACTAGACTGGGTCAATCACAAAATCGTGAAACACTGCACCGGCACACCTTGCACCCTAGCTCCCTATGCGCTCAGCTGCTTCAGAAGATTTAAGAATGCACCATGTGCTTCCGTTTTCTAGTGGGCTCAACCTGATACTCAGAACGATCCCGAGAGACAAATCTGTGCCAATTTTTGCTATCAATGTCTGGAAAGACATGATGCACAGCACTTCCATAGGTAGGCTCTTCCCCGTCTTGTCCACTATAACTCCACAGCTCTTCTTGAGCACCGGGTCCCTGGCCTACAGCAAGGTGCACACATTTTCCCGTCCCTGCGTCGTAGACAAAAATGAATGGGAAGTCGAAGTTGACGACGAAAGGTAGCAGAGTGCGGATCAGACGCCATATAGACGATCTAGTGACAAGCTGCGATAGAAATGCATTGAGAAACGTCCAATGTTGTGTTATACCGCTCTCCGACGAATGGATGAACACACGATGATAGCTGCGGATCTCCTTCATTCGGGTGTCGTCAGCTTCGATCAACGTTATAGCATCCTCGATGCGACGCGTCCCGTCCCCGGGGTTGCGGGCAATGTGTTGGGACTTTGATAGTACTGATATTATCTCATGGCCATAGAGTTCCTTCATGTAGTTGATAAAGGGCAATGATTTCACATCTTTGTCACTGGTCAAGACAAATACTGTTCTCAGGCGCTCGTTCTCAACTCGGCGGGAGGTGCACAAATCCTTTTTGCACATCCAGTCTTCCGGGATCTCGCTGGGACTGATGCATCGTACTTGGCCATGGTCAGGTTGCCGATAGAGTTGTAAATGCCCATTGCGCCGGACAGGATTACCCTTGATAGCTAGCACGAGCGCCTTGAGAGAATCGAGAAAGGTGAAAATGCATTTTGAGGATAAAGAGACAGATCATACGATGAGGAAAGGTTCTGCGTGGAGGACTTCGAACCGCAATGGTATACTGCTTTTTGAGACCTAGCCACGGCTTTATACCCGAACCGTTTCTAGCATACGTCAGACTCAGAGTAGCTCCTAGGACCTTCCTTCCTATTCTTAAGATGTCCCATACGACCATCTTGTGACTAATCCTTGACCACGCAAGTCTGCCTAAGTGGACTAATCGAGTGCGTAACGGGCTAAAATCAATTTCTTTTCGGAGAGGTCATGGAGATAACGGAGCGGTCTTCCTCTATTATGGGTGAGCTGCACTGGCTCGTCCAGGGCGCCGAAATCATGACCGGGAAAATCACATAATCGCGTTGCATGTCAGTTGGAGCCCTAGCAATAGGAGAGCCGAAGGCAAAAAGAGTAACGGAGACGACGACATCAGTGAAAATCTGTTACTACACTGTATTGGCGCGATATACTGAACGCTGAAGTATCAATTGCCTGGAGCTTCGGGAAGGGCTTGTTGCCGGTGGTGCGGCATTTCGATAACCCCAAACGGAGTCTAGAAGGAATAGAGGTGCTCGTCCGCGCAATTGTTGTGTTAAAGTACAAAGCCCATCGCACGCGGGACTTTACAGTTGGAGCACAAGATGCGGATTAAGATGACGATTGCTTCCGTCCCTCATATTCCCTTTCGAAGAATTACGAGATTCACCCACTGCCTGAAGGAAGTGGGTGATTGCCCGATTGACCGGCCGAGCGAAGTCATTCACGCATGTCATATCAGGCACTGACCGCCGATTTCATAGATTAGTGTAAGATAAATTAGGACCAATATGCAAGTTAATGAGATGAGATTTTGGTCTCTGGGCATTGAATCGAGGGGAAGGGTGTAGCACGCACGCTGCTGGTCAGCCGTGATGATGGTCGTAAATATATATCTTGCTTCCATCCACGACAAGTACTTGGACACACCGACTCCTCTTCCCGAAGGAACTATATCACATTATTGCATAGTATGAAGCAATAGAACGAGCAGAAACTGCTGTATGGGCGTAGTAAGCCACATTCTTCCCGCAACGAGGATTTATGGCCGAATTCACAGTCATAATTTTGATTGACGCATTCGAGTTCCGAGATGACCCCAAACTTGAACCCCATGTCCAACTTCCCACAACGGATTGGCGGCACTACACGGGTCTAGGAAATCAAACATGGTGAAGCCACGATCGGCGGGCATTCCCCCTGCTTTGCCCAGGCTATTCCTATATTTACCTACTCCGTACACATAAGATATATCACCTGCCGAATACCAACAACAGGGCTGCGTGGATTTTTTGCTGGTCACGGGTTCAAAGCTCGGGCATGTCTCTGCTCCGGATCGTCAACAACGGTTCTACTTCAGTGCGATCATTTTTCCTACCGGCAGCATCCATCGCGCCAGCGCAGAAACCCAGCCAATTCCGATATCCAATGGTCAATGGAAAGAATGAGAATGACGTGTGGAAAATAAATTGTTCCAGACAACGGGGCAAACATGTCCGATCACGAACCCTTGGCAATGCCCGGGCAAGATGGAATGGGATCGTCAAAGTTTCCATTGTTCGCCCGGTTATATGTACCGCCTTCCAATTAGAGAGACTGATGTTTGGGCGCGTGAGAATACGGCTGGGATGAAACTGTAGACTTTTGTTGTCTAACCGGTTTAGCGGCGAGACGAGCGCGATACGAGCGCGATGTAACTTGCCCCTGAAGCGCAATCCGATGGCACAAGGGCATTGACCTTTACATACATGAAGAATAAGGGGGATACTTTGACGGTCATGGGTCGGGGGCAGCAGGTGCAGGAACCTGCTACTTGTGGCTCCCCGGTGTAAAGGCCCAAACGAAGCAAATCGGCTGAAGGGAAGGGACGCTTGAAAATGGTGGCACGACGAGTATGTCTAGGTCTAGGGTAATCGGGCTGTGCCCGTGAAATGAAGGCTAATTGTTCGGTGGTGCTTCGCGCTAGATCTGCGTCATCAGGAGTTCCCGTCTCCCTGGTCAGCATTAGCCCAGATTGCAGAGGAGCGCCATGAATCACCCAATCTGAAAAGAAGTGGGTTAGCTCTGGGGGCTAATTCTCGTCACCAATACCCACGCGTCCTCGTCCTCGAGGATCTTTGGGTCCCAAGGATCACTCGTTCTAGCTCCTAGGGTCATTTTCTGCCGGAGCGTTACCGCCTGGATGGGTTCATAACAGGGACAAACAGGGAAATTTTTTGCAAAGTATTTTTTTTAAGCTCCATTAGAACAGGATACCTACATCTCGGGAATCCAGTTATATTACTGGTTTGTTGCGATACCAAGCCTACAAACTGTGCCATTTGAATGGGAAATGGAAGTGTGCCGCTCGGTGGTGGATATTAACTACGTTAAAGTTAGTCAATTGCAACCGCAGTGCTTGACACCACGCTCTGCTGGCCCATGCGAGTGGACCCTATCTTCTCTCGCATCTAAAGGTGGGCAGGGTATTTCCGTCATTCTTCCCATGGACAATAATCGCTATGTCGGGGGTGCCGTGCGGTCGAATAAACGCCCTCGTCGTGCGGGCTATTCTCGCTGAACACCTGAGATGTCTCGTTGGCAGCAAGGGTCCTCAAAGTCTGGCACAATGCTCGCGGATTCGAATCCGGGACCGCGGCTCACCGCAGATCCGTCAACGCCCAGCTCCAAGGTTCCCATTCCAAGAGCGTCACAGTTTCGGTCCCCCGGTAATGGACGCGTCAGAAAGGCTTGTATTGACTGCAGGAAGCACAAGACGAAATGCAACGGGCATCACCCATGCAGCCGGTGTGCTAGCTTGGGGATAACCTGCGTTTACGCAGATGGGAGGAGAGAGATAATAGACAGTCGACTGGAGAAACTGGAGAAACAGGTTCAAGCTTACGATCGACTTCTGAAGGAGTTTCAACCGCGTCTCGATAACCAAGATAGAGATCTTATTGCTGAGACACCGGCCCAAGTACGTTGCCATTCTTATTGCCACTCTTTATAGCAAGGCTGAGAAAATAGTATTCGGGTCTCGATCCAGATCATACGCATCCCGAACATGCGATCACTGGCCCTACCCTCGCCCACAGCTGCTCCATGGGTATTGAATATATACAAGAAGACTTCCACTAGGACAAAGGCTTACAAGCAATTGGGTTCATCGGGGCTCCCGCGGAAATCTCATGGATCCGTGATTTGCATCATATTTTAGAGAATGATTTACCCTTCCTTGACAGGGAACAGTCTAACAAATCCCAGTCCCTTAAGTCGGCTTGTTATTTTTTGGACAACGAAGACCTGGTTCTGGATCCGAGCATCGATCCCTACGGCCGACCACCGCACAAAATCGCCGATAAACTGCTAGACTGCTATTTCTTCGCCGTCCATCCCTCGTTTCCTATAATCGCCAAAATCCCCTTTATGCATCAATATGAAATATACTACACGCAGTCTGAACCACAGTCGACGAGGCTGTGGCTCACAATCCTGAATCTGGTGTTTGCACTAGCCGCAATCTTTGCGCAGTTGGCTTCGAAGCCATGGGTGTGCGAGGCGGATACTCCGATGACTAGCTTCACAAGGGCTTGGAATCTGAGCTTCAATGAGAACTATGTCTTAGAACATCCAAATCTGCAACGAGTTCAAGTTGATGGTTTGATGGCTTTTGTCCTGATGTCTCTGGGTCACGTTAACCGGTCCTGGAGAGCCTGTGGCGTTGCCGTCCGATCAGCCATTGCCCTGGGGATCAATATGCGGAGTAAGAGTGAAGCAACATCCAATATCAAAGGAGTTCCGGTACAGGGTGTGGTGGTCCATCTACACGCTCGAGAATACCCTGTCGAAAATGACGGGCCGGCCTACAAGTGCGCCCGACAGGTTCAGCACCGCACCACTTCCTATTCCGTTCGATGAAGAGCAGCTCAGGGAGCCTGTGGCGTCGCGTCTACTCGCTGACTTTAACGCCCGCAGCCGTTATATGCAGGCGTTGGTCTTCCAACAGCGCGCCCGCTCTGCTGCCGATGATTCCCCTGTTCTGGATCACCAGAGCTCGCTGCCAGTTCAGAGCGTCGTTACCCCGGGCTACTCTTTGTACTTTCTCTACTTCGTGGATCTAGCAATGATCATGCGGCGCGCGATTGACTCGCTGTACAGCCCTGGGTCCGCGCGGCGGTCATGGCGGGCCACTTGCGCCGCGATCATGGACCTGATTCAGGAAACGGACGAGTGGCTGAGCCGCGTACCGCCCGTGTTCCAATTCAAGGTTCGTCATCCGTCAACCGATTTTGAGCGCCAAAAATACGGTCTGGCTTTTCTATTCTACAGTTTGCGAATCACAGTCGGTCGGCTGTCCCTTTGTTGCTCAGAGCGACAATATTCCAGGAACAAGGCGTCAGTTCCCGGCCATCGAAACTTCGCGACAATCTGCATTGATTCCGTTTCCGAGTTGCTGGACCTGTTGCCTGATAAGCCCGATGCTGTCTGGCTTGTCCAGGTCTCTCCATGGTGGTGCATTGCGCACTACCTCACGGAGGCTGTCGCTATACTGTTAACCGAAATGGAGTTCTGTATTCCGTGCCATGTGGACAGGGCGTCACGTATCAGGCCGCGCCTGGAAAAGGGGCTGGACTGGCTGTACAGCCTAGGGTCGATCAACGTCACTGTCCGACGGGCTTGGGGGGTCAGCAATAACGCCTACAATCATCTTGTCATTTCGGAAGGAATTCGCCGGGTCTCCTCAGCAGGTTCTTGCAGTGTGTAAGCTTATCCCTTTCTCCAGTCAGTGTAATCCTGTCAGGCAACTGTACTATCTATAAGCAATGTCAATTACAACTGTCAATGCGGTCGCAACGATTTGCGATTAATCGTCTCGTCCAAACTCTGCTTAAGGATGAGCATGCGTGGCACCGGGAACAGAAGCCAAGATTAACCCCGTCAAAACCCCTCACGGCGAGAAACATTTCTAAAGTGTCAAATCATGCGTTAAAGGCAAATTCGGAATATCAGCAAGTGGGATCTTCTTAAATCTGCGTGGACTAAAGTGAACTTTCATCATTGCTTGTTGCCCTGCATCAGAATGGTAGACCCTGTAGTGAAGCATCCGCAGTCTCTCCCCAACTTAAGAGGACTTGGTCAACTCTAAAAATAGTGAATACATATCAAAAGCCAGATTTTTTTATGAGTGCGTAGTGCATTGTCGTTTATGATGAATTTATGCCAGGACAAAAGTGCCGTGCCACTATCGTACTTTCCATTTGTAAGAGTAAAATCTTAGCTGGTGTAATTCAGGTCGGTGTTTGACCACGTAGTGCGGATGAATTCCTTGCACCACTTGCATAGTATGACCCCCGATATCCACCCTGTGCACGCTGCAATTGCGCCCCGGCACGGAAGAGCAGAGATTCTCGCCCAGCTCATGCATTGACACGTGATTAGCAATTGGGTTTGAATGTGTCTGAGACACTCAAGCGCCAGCGTAAAAGAGTCTTGAACCAACTCCGGCCGATCCTTCTACTCCACCGACTCCAGGAGATCATTGTAATCATCGGGAGCATATCCGAGATGACCACATCAGCAAGTGTTAGCTGTGTACTCTGTGGCGAAGCCTAGTCTAGGCAAAACTAAAGCACTGCAAGCTCATGATTGGTGGTTGATCGAAAAGCGTGTTCAGAACAGGCGAGTAGAGATGCCGTCACTATTTCGCCACGCGGCGTCCTGGATTCTGGATTCCTCGCCTAATTCCAGGACAACGCTTCGGTATCGAAGATTTTTAGCGTCATCAATTAGTAATTGCTTCTTTGGCGTCTTTCAACGCCGGCTTCTTTGGTTGATGGATTTTCCGTGATTCTACAATCGAAGAGCTCTGCATGCTGTGCTTCCTCGGGTGACTTCCAAATCCACTTCGTTGGTACACTTCCCTTGCGTCAATCAGCTGTTGTCCCCTTGACCCTTCTCCATCAATACCTGCTTGTTTAAGGCCACGAGGGAGGGGATACCAGGCCTAGGATTCACGCAGATATAACATCATCCTCGCTGCTCGCGAAACAGCTCTCGACTTTCCAAGTTTCTGAATCGCTTTCGTTTAACCGATCTTTCTCACCGCCTCGTTGCTTAACTAGTTTCTCTCTCGTCTGCTCATGAACCTTTTGTCCTTCGATCAATCCGTGGCAACTCCGGCCCTGGACAGGACTAAACTTTTGAAGCAATATCGCAAAGCTCGGAAGAGGCTCTTCATGTTTGACTATGATGGCACCCTCACACCGGTTGTGAAGGACCCTCAATCCGCTATACCGTCAGATCATATTCTGCGGACTCTCAAGAGTTTGGCAGCGGATCCGCAAAATGTCGTGTGCATTATCAGCGGGCGAGACCAGACGTTCTTAGATGAACGGATGGGCCATATTCCTGAACTGGGACTGAGTGCAGAGCATGGCTGCTTCATCCGAATGCCACGATCGGATATTTGGCAAAGCCTAGCGGAAACAACTGACATGGGTTGGCAGAAGGAAGTCATGGAGATATATCAACATTTCATGGAGCGTACTCATGGGTCATTTATTGAGAGCAAGAAGGTGGCTTTGACCTGGCACTACCGACGAGCGGACCCTGAATATGCTGCGTTCCAGGCGCGAGAATGTCGGAAGCAGCTCGAAGAGCAGGTATCGAAAGCTTGGGACGTTGAAGTTATGGTTGGAAAGGCTAACCTTGAGGTTCGACCGAGATTTGTGAACAAGGGTTTTATCGCGACGCGGTTGGTGGAAGCATGTGAGAATGAAAGAATACCAGAGTTTATCTTGTGTTCTGGTGATGACTCTACGGACGAAGGTATGCCGTTTGCTTACTTGCTGCCCGAGTGGCTTGCCTTGAATCATTACTGATGCATCTTAGACATGTTCCGTGCTTTGAAGAAATTTGGGTTACCACCGCATCACGTTTATACAGTCACTGTTGGCCCAAGTTCAAAACAAACTGAAGCGGACTGGCATCTTCTTGAACCAAGTGATGTTATTGAAGTCGTCACGATGCTCAATAGCAGCTCTTCCGGCCAGGAATATTGAAAGTCGACGTAGGTCGGCTTCATCCAGGGCGAAGTTATATACATCCGGATGTTATAGAATTGTCTGCGTATTCAAGACAAATAGGCTAATTTTAATCTGACTTTTGCATATCATCTGGGTGCATGTGGTTATGCTTATCCTGTGTCGGATAATTCTCCGACATGCTTCTATTACCGAGTATTTATTCACTGACCCTTGTTTCTCAGCTTATCATTCCCGCCAACTATAGACATAATCGAAAATGTACCTCACATACAAGGCCACGGCGAAACCCCCTGGGGCAACCAACCAACATCCACCGGCGGCGGTGCTAGCGCCAAGCCCACCCCGGCCAACGAACCGGCGGAAGCTGCGTCTGCGGCGATAGCGGGATAAACAAGGGTGGACTTGAGGGTGCTTCACGTCAAACACTGTCATCGTTACTTTAACAAGGAAAATAGGAAACCACTAACTGATTACCACCGCCTGGAGCAATCGCCTCGCCAGCTCCTCCGGCGCATCCAACCTTACGAAGCCCTCCAGCTCTCCGGTGAGACGTCCTCGCTTACGAATTAAAAGGTCGCGGGAAAAGAGAGCTATCGCCATGGTCTTGCGGAGGCGGGCGCAGTGCCGACCTTTAAGAAGTCAAATGCTGGCATGACTTTCATGAGCCATAAGCCGGGTGGCTCGGATACGTTCGTTGCCTGGATGGGAAAAGGCGAAGGAGGCGATCAATAGGCATGTTCCTTGTTTACTGGCTGGGTCATTATTAGGAAGGTGTATTGACTTGGTCTATTATAATGTAATTGGGAATGAATAAATGGATTTTTGGGGGTGGGGCAAGGTTACGTTGGTTATGGTCATGGTTATCCATAAAAAACTGTAAATCTCTTTAAAGATTCTCGCGTTCTATATTCAACTATATTGTGTAAATCTGATGGTTGCAAGTCGCCGAAGAGTCAGGATGACAGATATAGAAGATCCCTCTGAGGTCACAATACAGTCGCGCAGTTGTAAGAGGATAGGGTAGATAGATAATGTATCCCAAATTAATGCTCGAGAATACGCAGACTGCCCTGTACAACACAGTTCTCCAGCACGGAGCCTGGCGGGATGTCGATTGTGCTGCTTTCCGTTGCAACGACGATGACAGTGCCCTTCAGAGTCACGTTGCGGCCCAGATTCACCGCACCAGTGATGGTAAGATGATCCAGCTCGACAATTTGGGGAATGCTAGGGATGCGCTTCTGGAAGTCCGACACTTTCTTGAAGTCGGGTCCGAGCTTGATGACGGGCACACCGCCAAATCGATTGGGGTCCATGACCAGCTGACCGTGCTCCAGACGGTACAGATCAGACTTGACCACCATCAAGTCGGAGCAAGTCTTGACGGGAAGGAAGCGACGGCGTGGAACGTTGACGCCGTGAGCGTTCTTGAAGTGGCGGATAGCAGCACCAACAGCAGTCTCGAGCTGATAGATAGCCTGGTCGGCTTCGCCCTTCTTATCAGCGGGAATGGACTTCTCGTTGGCAATGATCTCCATCTCAAGATCATTCTCCTCAACGACACGCTTGATAGCGCGGAGGTTCATCCAGATGTTGTTGGTATTGAAGTACTTGAACTTTTTGATAGACTTAAACTCATCTAGGTGTTCCTTGGGCACCTGGGCGAGTTCCAGGAGACGAACCTTGCCCTCGTAGTCGATGATAGTACCGCCTTTGACATCACCCTTGGTCTTGTCGGTCAATTCCATGATATATTCAGCCTTGGTGTCAATAATGTGCTGTAGGATGTGGGTGTCCACAGTGGCACCCAGGTTGTCAGCGTTGGACAGGAAAATATACTCAACACCACGCTCCAAAAGCTTGTTCAGGGTGCCGGAGTTGTACAGAGACTCAAAGATGTCACCGTGACCGGGAGGATACCAGTCCTGCAGAGGAGCATCGAAGGTCTTTGGAGCCGGTAGGAGCGAGTCCTTGATGATTCTGGGGTAGCGAGACTGGTTGAAGGTGATGATGTCGACGTTATGGCCCTGGTACTTCTTGATGATGGATTGAGTGTCCTGGTCGGTATTGAAAGAGTTCATGAGAATGAAAGGCACGTTGACATTGTAAGTACGGTTCAGGTGCTCGATCTGACGGACGGACAGATCCAAGAATGACATGCCCTCGCGGACCTCGATCACGGAGAATTGCGATGAGCTTGGCTGTGAAGAAAGCCAAATAATTCGCTATCGAGAGGTATCAGGAGCAGGGAAAATCTATGCATATTGGGACAGTGGCCTCTGCAGACACGGTGATGAAATCCGCCCAACGCCGCGATGAGATTGCCAGGAAGGAGAAGATTCTAGCTTTTGAAATGGAGGGGGCGGGAGTCTGGGATAATATTTCCTGCATTATTATTAAGGGGGTGTGTGGCTATGCGGACAGCCACAAGAGCGAAGCATGGCAAGCATACGCAGCAGCAACTGGAGCCTCGGCGGCGAAAGCTTTCTTGGAGTATTGGAAGCCTGTAAACCGTGAAGGTCCGTGAACTACCTATCAGAAGAAGTAAGCCTGTGTCACATAGCTTATAATACTTGATAGATGCACGCAAAAGCCGTCACTTGATGATTCCATTTGGGAGAAATCCGCGTTTTGTGGGCCGCCAGGACGAGATCCACGAATTAGAAGATCTGATCTCTATGCCGGATAGTGCAAAAAAGCTCGCCATTGCCGGGCTAGGAGGAATTGGGAAGACCCAGGTAGCTCTAGAGCTAGCTTACCGGGTTCGAGACAGAGACCCTGATCGTTCAATCTTTTGGATCCCTTGCACCAGCTACGAGGCTGTTGAGCAGGCTTGTATAGCCATTGCACAAACGGTCGGGATTCAGGATGTGAAGCCAGGCGAGGTGAAAGAGCGTTTCAAGACTTATTTCAGCCAAATCAACACAAAGTGGCTCCTGATCTTCGACAATGCGGATGACATGGAAATGTGGACCAAAGGTAGCAACAACACCTTGCCATTAAAGGATTTCCTTCCTTTCAACAACCAAGGCTATATCATTTTTACCACACGCAATAGAGAGTTGGCCGTGGATTTAGTATCCTCTGATATGATACATGTTCCTGGACTTGACGAAAAACACTGGGGTGGAGTTTCTGGCAAAGAGACTTTGCAAGGACCTGCGACATGATTCTCATGCGATAATTGCTCTGCTTGAACAGCTTACCTTCCTTCCATTAGCTATGAGTCAGGCTACTGCCTATATTAACAAAAAAGGCATAACGGTGTCTGATTACTTGATGCTTCTAAAGGAGCAGGAGACGGATGTTGTGGAGCTCCTTAGCAAGGATTTTGGTGATGATGGACGCTATAAGGATATCCAGAACCCAGTAGCAAAGACATGGCTAATCTCATTCAGCCAGGTTCAGAAGCTGGACCAACTTGCTGCTGAATACCTATCCCTTATGGCCTGTGTTAATCCCCGCAATATTCCACAGACCTTTCTTCCACAGCCTGGGTCCAAAGTGAAGATGACGGATGCTCTTAGGCTTCTCAGTGCCTACTCCTTTATTACTATCCAAACTGGAACTTGCTTTATTAGTCTTCATCGCTTGGTATACCTGGCAACCCGAAACTGGATGAGGAAAGAAGAACAATTTGCAGCCTATATAAAAAACGCGGCAGACCGATTACAGGAGACCTTTCCTAATAATGAACATACCAACCGACAGCTTTGGAGGGAATATCTACCCCACTCCCTATCCTTGTTGGAGAGCGCGAGTTTAACGAACAGCACGAGCAGTATATTGACTACATGCAGAGTGTGGCGAGTTGCTTCACAGCGACGGGAGGTATAATGAAGCAGAAGAGCTACAGGTGCAGGCGATGGAGATCCGGAAACAGGTGCTAGGACTGAAGCATCCTGATACTCTGACCAGCATGACCAACCTCGCATCAACATACGGGGATCAAGGACGATGGAAAGAAGCAGAACAGCTAGAGGTACAGGTGATGGTGGCCCAGAAACAGGTGCTAGGGCCAGAACATCCCTCTACTCTGACCGGCATGGGCAACATCGCCCATACTTGGGAATCGCTCGGAAATATCCAGGATGCCTTAGCTCTGATGAGCAAATCTGTAGAGCTCCGCAACGAAGACTTAGGCTCAGATCATCCAGACATATGTCTTCCTGCAACGCCCTCACGAAGTGGGAAACAGCACAGGACTGCTCATCAGCACAACAAACCCGCCAAGATCCTCCTGCACTACCCATACATACTCAGTCACCTCGTCAAATTGATTTAAACTCAAAACCTGTCAGTGGGACAAAACGGCGAGCTTTCCTGAAGATTTTCCGGAAACAATAACCTTTGCTTGAGCCTTTATAATCTCCCGTACTCAAATATACATAGCAATAATTGGTAATTCAAACCTCAACCAGATCTTCTGCCAGTACTATTAAAGTCACTTCAAAATGAAGGAAATTATACAGGACAATTGGCTAAGTAATAAGATTACCAATGCCATAACGTTCGCTAGCATGGCCTGTACTGCCATATTCGCATCCTTTGCATGTCGGGTCCAACGTTCACGGCGCGCAATATCTGAGGAAGTGGATTGATACTGTAAGACATTTAGATATTGGCAGATTGCCAAATCTGTGGCACGTGCCTAAGTCACCTACGACCGAAGCATCTAGAATTCTGTACGGGCTTTACAGCTCTTGTAAGTTTAGGTGTAATATTAAAGGAAATTGCAAAACAAATAAGTACCTGCCAAGAAGCCTTATTGGCAGGCTAACTGTATATGGACTAGTGCAAATAGGTTAGGGTCTGGGAAAGAGTCTGAAGAGTCTGGGGTATGCAGGGTGGTTATGCAATCCACTGTAGGAAAACTGCGTCCACACACCTGGGCTTTCTGCAGAGCTGTTACTGTATCGGCTCCCTGTATTTGGCTCCTATGTACAGTAAATTCACCTCATAGTTCCTGTAAGTATGAATCAGTCCTAGATCTAACCTTCTGGGCAGCAGACCGTGAGTCTCACTCAAGCAGGCTGATGCGATTGGGTGAATCTGGTAGACACAAGGGTTGATATACAAGATAAACGTAGATCGATTTGTAGTCAATTTGATTCAAAGGGAATAAATATGGAGACATGCGCATTTAATTTTAATGGGTTCGCTCCCTGCTACACACATTATCTTTCTGGCATAGGGCATTCAAGATATTTTATGCTTTCTAATGAAAGACAGCCTCTTCAGTTGAATCTATACATTTTTGGAATAAGAGAGCTAATCTTGTGGCATTATGTCTTTCTCGGATAACAATATCATGTTCCCTCCGGATTCCTGTTTTCGCTCACTCTTATTACCGTTATATCTAAACGCTATTCCCTGAACTACGAAACATCACCCTTTTGAGAGATTCTTGGACCTGGTCTTTTTCCTCAGATCCAAGCCATGTTTTACATTTTCGTGTCATCATACAATTAGGGATCTCTTACATATCGCGATTTTTAGAACCCCATAACCGTACTCTTCGTCATCTCTACTTAGACAGACACTAATGCATATTTGCAATATTTCGGGAGATACGGATGGCAACCCGACCCGGAGAAAAGAATCAAAGTCGAAGTGAGAGAGGGATAGATAGATGTATGACGTACATTATTCAATTCCCTATAATTGCACAGATATAACGAGTTGTAAAAATAGTAATATAGGAAAAGGACGACTTGATCTTTCTATCTAGATCCAGATGGTACGCAATTCAATTCAGACGAGAGAACGTTGAACCTTGAAGGAGAGTTGCTCGTCGGCCCCCAATAGGGATATTGCGCTCAATTCTGGAAGAACTTCCATTTGAGCTGCCTACTTACCGCGGCGTCCACTTCCGTGCGCGCCGGGGCCCGTATGAATACAAAAACAAAGACTGAACCCTAGTCCCAGCAAACTAGAGATCAGTTTTTTTCCGTCGGGCAATTGCGTGAATGCGGTCGCGGCTTCCACGCTCGGGAACTGCAGCTTGTAAGGCCGACAGCCAGTCAGAACCTTGCCTGTATCATAAAACGTCCTCATCCTCCGGCGTGCCAGCGGGCACCGTNACGTTACAGTTATGTTGTGTCGCTTGTTTTACCATGCGGGACACGTAAAGATTGATAGCTTTATCATCGCACCGCGAATGCATTAAGACCTGATCTTTCAAAGAGAGTAGTTGACTACGGAACTGCTTTACTTCCTCCTCTAGGGCAGATCTCCGGTGGGAGACTTCTTGGAACCGCTTCTGGAGTTGGTCTATCTCCTGCTTCTTCTTCTTGCGCGACTTATTTGCCGCTGCCCTGTTTCGCTCGAGGTGCCTCGCCCGTTTGGACATATCTCTGTTCTGCCAGCATGGCGGGGAAGTAGACTTGCTGCTGCCAACATACGGGTGCGGGGAGCCGCGGATATTACGAAATCCAAATGCTGGATCATGGTCGGCGATGCCAGAGCTGGTTGATGAAAAGGATGAANGGGATGAAAAGCTTGGCACGGCCGGGTCGGACCATAAGGATGGCAGTATGTGATTTATTTCAGCACCTCCCGATGATTCA
>NW_024467893.1:1926-3844 GCF_001890705.1 Aspergillus sydowii CBS 593.65 | reverse complement strand
CGCGGTCGCGATGGGCTAGTTGGTAGGTACCCTGGCATTTGTTTTGCTCGCTCGGAGCCCTGGACTGCACGGCATCCGTCTGGCCAGAGAGGAATTGCAAAGATGACATTTCCGCACCCTGGCAGTAGTTCGCGTTCTCGAGTAATGATAAGGAAAAGAAGTCGGGGGAATTCCCGTTTCCCAGTGGTAACAATTCTGGAGCAAATGACCAGACCAAACGGGGGTCAGTCTGGTTAGAGACAAACTGAGCTGACATCTCGCCGGCCCTTAAGTAGTGTCTGGGTATTAAGGTTCGAGTTTATCCTGGTGTAGTCCGTCGTATGGAGGTCCTCTTTGCTGTGCCATGTAACTCGGGTCCCGCGTTGTTACGACGAGGCAGTTGTTCGTAGTATTATATTCCGTGTGGAGGCCGGGACGCTTGAAGTATGAGTGGAAAACAGAAGTTAATCGCAGATATTTGAATGAAATCGCGTCGCTGTAGTCTCGGTGTTACTCAAATGCAAATGCTGAGGATATCAGTGGCGTTGGCAGTAAAATATAAATGGTACGTACCGAGCCCGTGAGAACTACGAGCCCACAAGTATGATTCATCGAACGAGGGGCGACTGGGTCCAGGCAAGACCTGGACGTCATTCGCAGAAGGATCCGCTGTTTGCTTAGCGTGAAGAATAGGTCGATCGGCGGTGGCAATGCTGGAAGAGNCCAGAACCATGGACATCATTTGACAATTACGTTCTTCTGATTGATATCTCCGACCAATCATAGTTGCNGGAAAATGAATCAGTGGCAGCTCAAGGCATTTTCAAGGAAACGCCCTTTGTCCCAAGTCCATTTCCTGTCTGGTCTCGTTTGCCCGGAGCTTGAATGGTGCGATCAGGTTGTCCCTATGGGAATCTTATGTCGTATTCCGCAGCAACCAGCTTCCTCGTCCCTAAACTAGCTTCTTTCTAGGCCCAGAGTCAAGGACCTTTGTCAGCACTGGCACCGTTAAGTCCTGCCTACTGCGCCAGGCAAGCAGGCCGATCAACGAGTTGATGTCGCGTGGAGAATCCAAGATTCGAGGTTTGTATAATGCTGCCCACTTCAGCCCGCTTGCGTTGAAGACCATCACTGAAGTTTTGCCCAAAAGATTNAGAACACAAACACTGGCCTGGCACCGTCCATGAGGCAAACATTCTTGGGGAAGCATAGGGATTGCGCTGTTTTGACGTCCGTGTAGTATTNCCAAGGAAGCATGCAAACAATGGGAGATGTAGCTCTATGTATAATATTCCGAGNGAAAACGAGTATCCAATACAGTATCCAATACTCTTATTACTCTTCTGACCTTCGCGCTTTTAGCCCAAAAGTTAGGTGCTTTGCCCATTTCCATAACNACCTTGATGGATATTGTTTCAAGCACTAGCAAGCACTACCTACTAGTAACCTTTCTCCTTGTTGCGAGCAGGTTAATCATTTGCCACGCTCTACTTGCTATACCTCAAGGCAACAGCCAGTGAAGNAGTCGGAAAGGACAGTTGTGGGTACTTGAAGCTGCAGAGTGCTAGGCCTCAACCCATGCGTGAAGCCATAGCTTTTTTTGGATGCGACTTGCGGGCCGAGATGTTANNNNAAATACTGTAGAACAGTGACAGGCGGACCGTATTTGTATACGAACTAGACTGGGTTACTGTCCGTTAGCCCGTGCCACAAGGTGTTTCGGAACGAGGCATTGNTACGGGTCTTGGGCAGATGGGTACGCCTGCTTGTCTACCGTCGCCAAACTGGAGACCTCCGATGCAAATCGATTCTAAAATTGTTCTAAGCTCTTAATGCCAACATGAATACGTCGCAAGGCAGGAGGGATACCCGTATGAGCTNCTGCCTGGGCGCTTCACTCGGGTGAAGATACCGCCGCTATCACCGCCGCCCCAACTCC
>NW_024467893.1:1476-1919 GCF_001890705.1 Aspergillus sydowii CBS 593.65 | reverse complement strand
TCCTCCGCCGTATAGAACTTTATCAGATCCTCTTCCTCTGGCCATTCTAGTATCTCCTGCAGCGCAGGTATAGCACGCTCTCGAAACTTAGAGTACTTCTCAAACACCGACCCGTCCACCCCGACAACGCACCTTTGGAGGCCCTGCTTCTTGCACAGCGCCGCAATACCGCATGCATACAACCTAGCTGCACGCATACACACCATCTCCGCAAGGAGACAGCAAACCTTAAGCTCGTGCGGCCGCGCCGCGATTCCATATTTTTTTAACAAGATGCCGTTTGTCTCATTCAACCGACTTTCCTCATCATCGTCGGCTTCCATCTTGGATAAAGATTCTGCGTCCATTGTGTTCTGTTGTCTCAGACGACTAATATCCCAGCCAGTGAAAAGACCAGCAGACGCGTGCAAATGCAACAGAAGCAACCGTAGAATCTCGCCGAG
>NW_024467893.1:1356-1432 GCF_001890705.1 Aspergillus sydowii CBS 593.65 | reverse complement strand
GCGCTGAGTCCCGATCGACCTCTAGATCAACTGATGCCCGTGGAAGAACCTCATGCCCGTTATCAAAGGCGCCGTA
>NW_024467893.1:0-1250 GCF_001890705.1 Aspergillus sydowii CBS 593.65 | reverse complement strand
ATACTCCCGATGTTGACGTCAGGGTTTTTATACGCGGATGCCATCAATACGCCTGTTGTATCATTCAAAAGGGCCACAATCCGTACTGGAACATTTTTTTTCTGCAGCGCCTTCTCCAACTGACCCACAACATCGTGTCCCTCGACGCCTGAAATGTCTAACCCCTTTGTCCATCTCTGCAGCACGCCGTGCCGAATATGCGCCTGCGTAACAGGATACGAGAACGTAAATGCCATCGGAAGCTTTTCATGCTGTTTCGATTGCTGCGCTAACACCACTTCATGCTCGCGCANAAAGCCGCGTAACTGGTTCGCAATAAAATCCCAGAGCTGCTCGCCCGTCCCTGTGCGCAGATCTGACGGGAGTTTAAATTTTCTCTGCGTGAGCTCGTATCCACCTACTAGAGGTGTTAACCTCACGTAGCAAATTCGTATGTTGGTACCTCCCAAGTCGATGGTGAGATATCCGCCTGTTTCGTGGCCTGTTGGGAGATGCATGGCCCATGTTACGTTCATCGGCTACATGTTTATCAGTCAATTTGTGTCTTCTTGGATAGAAGATTTGAAGCGTACAATNTCATTATCAGACTCTCCGAGTCCCCGCTCGAGTTGTCGGACAAAATGGTCGGTGATGCNCTTAAGACTCTCGCTGTCAATCTCAAAAGCTCGCTTGATGTTCTCCAATTCATTGTAGATGTTGGCTGGTATGACTGCTTTTTCTTAGTCAATGCTNTGATCTTCGCATTTATCGACATGCTTTGGAATATGTTTCACTTACGGTCTTCCCGAATTTGCCCCATTTTGAAGAAGTTAGAGCAGGTAGTGTGACAACAGACAGATAGTCAAATTAGTACTGCGCAAAGCAAACCAAATAAGTTCAGGCACGAAATATTTTAAGAGGCAACATATGCTTTTTCGGACGTACTGCAGTCAAACAACGTGGTGAAACAGGAACAAGTTTTCCGGCGATCCTTGGCGCGGAAGTAGGTAGTAAGAGACAGGATACAAATACTGAAATATAGGAAAGACATCATAGTGACACACAATAGCGACGAGATGACGGCTATGACTACGTCAAGCGCACTAACCCACACTGTTATAGAGCGGAGCACGACAGTAATGAAACAACAGTCCTTCTAGATCAACTGAGTGGATGGGGTTGCTATAGAAATCAGGCTCAGGCGTCACGCTTAGTTTGAGGTTGACAGGACGTTAGCACGGGATTGAGAAAGAAAGTGAGAATAACGGGCT
>NW_024467892.1:25199-26546 GCF_001890705.1 Aspergillus sydowii CBS 593.65 | reverse complement strand
CCGGCGCTTGTGGGAGTCCTACGTCGCCAAGAATGCCGAAAGTCAGCGCCTCGACAAAGAAAACCAGCAACTCAAGAACGCCAATGCCAGCCTTTCGGAAGAGAAACGACGGGCAGAGTGCCGGTCCTTGGAATATGACGTCCTCGTGTCCTACTACAAGGAAGCACACCAGANGATCGAAGAAGGCATCATCGGGGTCCTGGAGAATTGGAAGGAACCCCTGGTCGACTCTGCAGATGCTGGTGAGCAGAAGCAAGATGGATCAGAGTAGAACCGTATCGGTGGACAGCTGTGTGAGGGTTGGCATTGAGTGAATGTTCGAGGTTCCAAGTGGTGCCGGATCTACAGCGTGCGACATAAGGCACTGTGTGGGTACTTTGTTGATTCCTCTATCACAGGTGTCTATCAATCTATCCGCTGGGGGCGTTGATTATAACACGATCCTTCGGAAAATTGTAATCTCTCTCCNCTCCTTATCTGCATACCCCAGCCCATGGCTGATTGACTGGGCGTCTGCATATGCAAATGCGTAGCTCGTCAATCCATGTCGACCAGCCCGGCCGACTTCTCTTTTGTAAGACGGAGACAATCGTATGGTGATCGGCGGATTGCGGTGTACGGCTTGCTCTCTCGCTAGACAGAGCTGGGATCCTCTTGTGGCGTCAAANCTCCGGGTAGCGAGGCACTCTCCACCCGTGGCGAATAGACAAAGCGATTGTCAAAAGCAATTGAACCTGTAAGGAGGATGTTAACCAGACATAGCGGGTGGGGCGGGATTTGTTACCTCTTGGCACAAACCCCAGGCACGACATAATACCCCTATCGCTGCGACGGTTGCCAAGAGGCCGCAGAACCCAAACATGCTGTAAACCGCACGAACAAGGCGTCGTTGAAANCGGGAGTCGTAAACAGTCTGGTGGGCCAGGCACAGGTAACCCGCCGCGACGACCACATAGTCCACGGCGGAGAGAATCGGCAGGCCATAACCAGCCGGATCATAAGTTAGGTGACTGACGAGGATGGTCGCGACCTTGATGGCATGGAGAACGCATAGCAATACGTAAAATATCTTCACCCCGGTTGCAAACTGGGGTATGTCGGACAGGATGAACTGTAGTCGAAGAAACTAAATAGTCTGTGAGCTCTTCTCCATTGTATGCCCGACCTGTCCTCCTGCGTGGAAACTCACTTCCAGAACCGGTGGGAAGAAGCCCGTAATAGATGTGATGATTTCGGCGCCTGTCACAGAATCGTCAGTGGGGTTCGAACTCATGTGGCTTTGACCGATTGGAACTCAACTGAGCGGATGGGAACGGCTCCAACGGAGCGCGACCACTGCAACGAGGA
>NW_024467892.1:23639-25163 GCF_001890705.1 Aspergillus sydowii CBS 593.65 | reverse complement strand
ATCGATAGAGCCGGTGCTGTCGAAATGTTTGGGTTGACAGCAGGGCTCGGGTAGTTGCCAAAGACAGGAGTATCGACGCCAAGATGGCGTGGACGGTGTTTGGAACAGCCATATGCGGCGGTCTATGTGACAAATCTGTCTCTTGACCGTATCCACAGTATACAGACCTCTGGCTTCACTTTTCTGGGCCAGGTTCTCCTTTATATCGGCCTCATCTCGGCTGACTTTTGTCCTTGACTGGCCAACGTTACGATACTGTACCCATGGAAGTCTGACGATTGGTCCCAGTTGACGTAGTCTTGTTTATTGACCATTATAAGTATCATACTGGAAAAGTCACGGATCATGAGACCTGGAAGATCCCGAGGCCTACGTGTTGACTCGCAGGAACAATCGAAAGTCAGTGGGCAATGAGCAGCCACAGTGAGCATCACCCCCACGCAAAGAGTCATGGTTTTGAGGGGACCCGTCACTACTATCCACAGCGACGTCATTTTCTACGGGCCCTTTTTGCGAAACAAAACCTACTCGTGCGTTGTGTGCTGGCACATATTCGGCAATACTTGAAGGGACGTTGCGAGCATGTCACAATCTTCTTTGCGGACCGCTCACTCATACGCTCAGCGCCAATGGAACACTCTCCTCCGCCCATTGACAGTAGCTCTGACGACGAATTTGCGGTGGCACCTCCTTTCACGGCTATAGGACGGTCCATACCATCGATGTCCTGGCTGAACAAGCAGCTGGAGTCGGGTNCGGGAGTCGTAAACAGTCTGGTGGGCCAGGCACAGGTAACCCGCCGCGACGACCACATAGTCCACGGCGGAGAGAATCGGCAGGCCATAACCAGCCGGATCATAAGTTAGGTAACTGACGAGGACCGTCGCGACCTTGGTGGCATGGAGAACGCATAGCAATGCGTAGAATATCTTCACCCCGGCTGCAAACAACGGTATGTCGGACAGGATGAACTGTAGTCGAAGAAACTAAACAGTCTGTGAGCTCTTCTCCATTGTATGTCCGACCTGCCCTCCTGCATGGACACTCACTTCCAGAACCGGTGGAAAGAAGCCTGTAATAGATGTGGTGATTTCGGCGCCTGTCACAGAATCGTCAGTGGTGAACTCCTGTGGCTTTGACCGATGGGAACTCAACTGAGCGGATGGGAACGGCTCCAACGGAGCGCGACCACTGCAACGAGGACGGCCACAAGGACCACCGAGGAGGTCATATCTATACATCGATAGAGCCGGTGCTGTCGAAATGTTTGGGTTGACAGCAGGGCTCGGGTAGTTGCCAAAGACAGGAGTATCGACGCCAAGATGGCGTGGACAATGTTTGGAACAGCCATGTGCGGCGGTCTATGTGACAAATCCGTCTATTGACCGTATCCACACTATACAGACCTCTGGCTTCACGTTTCTGGGCCAGGGCCTCCTTTATAGCGGCCACTCATCTCGGCTGACTTTTGTCCTTGACTGGCCAACGTTACGATACTGTACCCATGGAACTCTGACGATTGGT
>NW_024467892.1:22594-23620 GCF_001890705.1 Aspergillus sydowii CBS 593.65 | reverse complement strand
CTTATTTTTAACGATATTCCCCTTGACCATTGTAGGTATCATACCAGCTGGAATACCACGGATCATGAGACCTGGGAGATCCTAAGACCTACGNGTTGACTCACAGGAACAATCGAAAGTCACCACAGTGAGCATCACCCCCACGCAAAGAGTCATGGTTTTGAGGGGACTATCATCCCTCGATTTGTTACTACTATCCACAGGGGAGCAAGTTTTCGATGGCCTCGTTCTGAAGCAAAACCTACTCATGCGTCGTGTGATGGCACATATTCGGCAATACTTGAAGGGGCGTTGTAAGCATGTCACAATCTTCTTTGCGGACCGCTCACTCATACGCCCAGCGACAATGGAACACTCTCCTGCGCCCATTGACAGTAGCCCTGACGACGAATTCGTGGTGGTACCTCCTTTCACGGCTATAGGGCGGTCCATACCATCGATGTCCTGGCTGAACAAGCAGCTGGAGTCGGGTGGCGATAGACCTGGCGTGAGAGGTGAGGAACAGAATTTGGAGGGTGAACAACCACATGGNACCAGTGATGCCCTCAGTCAGGCTAGCTCTCGTTCGGAAGCCCTTTCCTGCACAGCTTCTCAGGGATACAAACTACAAACCGCCCGGCGAGTGTCAACAGTCCATCCGCAGACATGCCCTGATCGATACCTTGCCGGCGACTAAGTTTCGTGGCAGCACCCTAGCTCCCAGAAGGCGCCCAAGGAGAATGGCTGCACGCTCACGTGGCACACTGTTTATTGATTTTACCATGGAGGCGCCAAAGCTGGAGCGCCAGCTGGAACATGCCAGAAGTCGACAACAAGCGTTGCATCGAGCAGGTCAACGAAGCAGTGAGGAGTACACGGCACTTTCTCGCGAGATAGAAGGGCTCTTGGCTCTAGTCACACCCAGCCGATCCCTGCGGCAGCCAAGAAAGCGAAGGCGCTTAAGGCCATAGTCCCCTGGCAGTGCCCGGTTCAAGGCGCCAGCAGATTATTGCGCCCTTCGCCGGATGCTTGGGATTGTTGCGGGGC
>NW_024467892.1:22366-22561 GCF_001890705.1 Aspergillus sydowii CBS 593.65 | reverse complement strand
TAGGAATAGTGTAGCCTGAATATGGTCAATTTCATTTTAGATGATGAAGGGATTGATGCCGAGCNTGTGATAGAGTAAGATGAGAGTAGGTCGCTAGGGGTAATAGTGACCCTGGACAACGCCGGTCGACAAATTATAAAGACAAAGTCCAGAGTATGGGTATGGTAACAACCTGAGAGAGCACTGTAGCGTAAC
>NW_024467892.1:21800-22306 GCF_001890705.1 Aspergillus sydowii CBS 593.65 | reverse complement strand
TGCTAGATAAGAGGCCCTCAGTTTCTTGCCTGTTACTTACCCAGCACCAAGCCATCATATTGTTGAATATCCGTAGATGATGAAGTCGGGCTTANTTCCCATTAATACCCACCGTGTTTACCTATCCCACATCCTGCTGCAAGCAAATAGATGAGGCCCAGATGACACCCACAGTATATAAATACTCCTCCACTCCCCAGGCCATCGACCCTGACCTGCAGCATGCCTCCAACGACATCCCCCTGGTACGACCGAATTTCCCACATATCACAGACTGCTTGGTATGGAATATGCGCCGCAATCGCTCTGGGCAGTTGGCTCGTATGGCGTCTGACGTTCCGTTGTGGCCGCTGGGCGATCCGATGGCACGTGATGCAGATACGACGACTCCTTGCCTACCCCCTGCCGAGACCCTTCGGCCACCTCGACATGGCCACTGTCCAACACGGCTCAATGGTCGCACTTCTGCTTACGGTGAACATCCTGCCACTGGTCTTGCGGACTCG
>NW_024467892.1:20520-21763 GCF_001890705.1 Aspergillus sydowii CBS 593.65 | reverse complement strand
GCGGTTATTAATTTCGTTCCGTTGTGGACGGGGTGGACCTTTGGGTTTCCGGCGCATCTCCTCGGCATTGATAGGTCGGCGGTAGCGTGGATGCATCGATGGGTCGGTCGGATGGTCATCATCCACTCCGTCCTCCACGGAGCGATTGCTATCCTGGGTGACGGCCAACCGGTGCAAGCTATACGACGGCATTACGTTCCATTTCTGGTGAGATACCAGCACATATTCCTAGAGGGCTCCGTGTGCAGTTCCCCCGGATCTCGTCCATCCGTTAACCAGAACCAGGCAGCATGTTCCATGATCTTGATCGTTCCCGTGACGCTGCATCCGGTGGTTCGCCGTTACCCGCAGCTGGCGATGAAGTTTCACTATCTCTTGGGAGCAACTGGGCTGGCTTCAATATCCTACCATGTATGGATGCGCCGGTCAAAGTGCCTTTGGTGCTTGGTGGCTGCAGCGGCTCTGTGGATTTTTCTGAGTCTGCTTTCCTTGGCTGATCCCCTAAGAAGACGCTGGGGGCACTCATGGCCTTCTGTTGTCATATCCCGGCACCATGAGCTTCTCGGTATAGACGTCACCGTTCCCTCTCGATGGAAAGTGGAGCCCGGCCAATATGTGTACCTCTGGCTGCCACGGGCAGGCCTACGAATTGCTAGCCAACTGCCACTTTTTTATGTCTCGTCTTGGGAAGATACGCCGGGGGCCAACGACACAAGGGTACCGACCTCTGAACCAGTACCCCTGCCCGGTCAGCGCGCACAGATCCATGCGTCTGAGCAATCTGCCAGTCAAGAGGACACATTGAGTGAGGCAGAAACTCTGGTACCAGACGATGCATCGCGCCGCTCCGCTGAACATGGAGGAGAATGGAGACAGGTGGGGACAAAACGGGATGCATTCGTACACACTACCAGCCAACGCCATATATCGAGAGGCAAGACTTCGTCGAATACTGCGATGGGCCACCGAACGCTACGTGTGCTGGCCCGCCCGCAGTCTTCAGCACTGGCGGCGGCGCTATACAATGCCGATCATCTCCACAGCGTTCGACACAGCGCGCTCGTGCTGGGACCGTACGGGAGACCGCCAGATCTGACCCGCTTCGGCATCGTGCTACTGATCGTAGAGGATATCGGGATTGCACGGGTCTTCTCGCTCATCCAGACCCTGGTCCTCGCGAGTGAACAACACCGCGCCATGGTACGGAAGCTCATCGTTGTCTGGCAAATGGAGGACCTAGGTA
>NW_024467892.1:5224-20458 GCF_001890705.1 Aspergillus sydowii CBS 593.65 | reverse complement strand
GACAATCGTCGGTGGGTGAACATGCAGCATTTGCTGGACCTCGATCGCCAAGAGTTTCAGGTACCACGACGACCGAACGGGCCGCCATCCATATGCTGACCGTGATAGATCCTCCGATTCGTCCTTTACTACCGTCGAAACCGNAAGAATGAGCCCTCACGGAACCCCGGTACAAGGGTTCGGTTCATGAAAGGGTCTGTGGATGTGGCACAGNCGATAAGGACATATCTGAATACACGTCGGGGGAGTATGTTGGTAGGCGGTATGAACCCTCTTCTAGATCTGGGGAAGGCTGATGCTTCCGATAAGCCATACTAAAGAATCACTTTGTCTCCAGTCTGTGCTCGACAGTCGATCCGCAACCAGGTCAAGGCGATCGTTCAGCCCAGGCTGAGCCATGACCTCCGGTTACTGGATCTTGACGTTGGGCCGTATCATCAGTGGTTGGACACTGGCACAACGATGGCAGACACTGCCGGTCCATCCAGGAACCACGTCCAATGGGTCGCCTCCAGAATAGCTGAAGGCCGTGGTCAATCCAGATGACCGACCTACCCGTGCAAGTTCGATTGAACTACCAGATCTTCTCGGCACATCTTTATCCTACGGACGTTCTAATGGTAACATAATCGACAGCTCGCGCGACAACGGTTACTTCGGGTCCAACGCACGCCCCCAGCCAGGTAATTCCGCAATCGAACGTTCCATAGTACCACTATCCACAGTACTCCGCTCCTTCAGCATCTTCGCGTCTGCGCAGCCCGTCCGACGGCGAGAACAGACTCCTATGGTGGGATACGCTATTGGGTCGTGGTAGTGTCGGCAATGGTAGGTCCGCGAACGCATGCCACCGCAGAGTTGGCACCGTAACCGGCCAGACGGCGCAGCCGACGAGACTGGTGCATTAGCGCCTCTGCGGGACTGGGATTGTGGCAAGCCGACCCTGGATTCAGGGACCCGAGACACGTATGTGAAGCTTCGGTGGTTGATAGGACCATCTTGGTCCGGGACGCTGGGCACGTCAGGCTGGTTGTCATCGAGTGCACTGATCTCTGTTCCGGAAAGCGGGCATACCTCGAGGCCACGGGAGCGTGCACTCCAAGCTTGCATAAGACCCAGAACCAAGTACCGTCTAGCCAGTTCATGTTGCTATTGTGGCGCGAGAGTGGATGCAACCAACGGTCCCGACGGTCGACTCGGAGCCATTTTATGTGGCACGTTCGGCTGAGTCTGAGCTGACGATCAAGATAGCGGCTACTCACGTCTGAGTGCAAACGGTCATCCTCGTCGGGCAAACGCTTCTGACAGGGAACCTTCCTTCAGAAGCAGGAGTCTCAGATAAAGGTAGTCATGTCTGTCTGATACCCGGGTAAGAGGCGCCCCATCACTAGTGACGGCTACAACAATTTCCTGGCAAATGAGAATCCGGTGCCCTCAGAAAGGACTAGTCTGCCTGAAATTATTAACTTTGGCCAACAACAGTTACTCCTGACGTCCAGCCGGGTGCTGGAAGGAAGGAAAATACCCGCCATTTTCACCGTTGTAGACCCTTCTTGCTCTCAGTCCGTCAAATTCCGCGCCAGCCTTCCTACATCAAAGTGTCACCGAGCGCAGACTCCTGCTGGAAAACAACATCTTCCGCCTCGGCCTGCGACCAGAAAGCCCATATTACCGTGTCGTCGGTCGCGATCTGACCGACGATATATCATGGAGGTACCAGGAAACTATGCCGGGGCAGGGCAGAGGGAAGAGTCCCCGCTAGACCGTATCTGACTTTCTTGTCCAGGGATCAATGGGGCCCGCCACTAGTTCCAAGCAAACCCGCCAAAAAGTGATGAATGTAGACTCTGTCATTCTTTTCCGGTGTATGCAGAAAGTAGAGCGTGCGCTTTTACAGCAGTGTGGGAATTCACCCCGATCATTCCCTGAGTAATTACCTTGTGACCTGCCCGCACTGCGGGTCAACTGTCCCCAAAAAGAGCATTATTCCAAGAACAGATCTCGGACAATCATCGGATTAAATGTGGTAGCTCACGACCTCTGGTTCTCCTAAGGAGATGACTTATGTGCTTTATATACTCATCACACGTACCTCCGACCTGCTTGAACAAGCTGAACATCCTTTGCGGACTGTTGTTTGGTTTCCGAATGGATAAGTCCAGGAAGGTCAACGATGGTCAGATGAGGATGATCGGGACCCGACACGTCGACCCGCAAGAGGTCATTTGATAAGCGTGCGACCACAGGTTTGCAATCGACTCGACCACACCCATTCTTCCCGACCCTACTCACACCAACCCGTGGCAGACACGGTAGACGTGCTTCAGCTGCCGAAGATAGGGATGTTGAACACTTGAAGAAGCGCCTTCAAGCCAGCCCACTAACAAAATTCCTAACCAACGAGAATTCCCTACGATACTGACGGATGTAGCGACATATGCTAAAAGTGAATTTGTATGGGCTATAAGGAGACAAGGCACATGTTGGGAAATGTACTAGTAGATTAGTGATAGTTGCTCTTTCGGCTTAACTGCCGGGCGTTAATAAATCGTGCGTGTGTATGTACTGTAATACCCCATATCCGCATAATTATCGGGTGTGCTCGTCACTGTCGTCCATCGGAACATTGTCTTCTCGGGTCTGTGCGAAGTCTGAGGGGTCCGATCCTAGCCCTTCATCCACATCTATTTCGGATTCATCTGCAGCTTTGGTCTGGGCCTGAATAGCCTCTTTTTCGGTCAACTGATTAAGCTCATTGAATAAAGCTTTGAGCTGCGCTTTGTTCCCAGCCTGATTGGTGATTTCTGGATTCTGGTGTCTTTGTTCGATCTCCTCGGTTTGACTCTCCCGAGCCTTTCTCTTCGCGATGTTTTCATTTGACTGCGCATGCAAACCGTTGAGCCGCCTTTTCAGTGGCTCCGCATCTCTTTCCCGTGCCCGAGTCTTCATACGATGCGGTGTCTTGCTAACTCCGCCTGATTTTCCGGGGCGTGGCGCCATCTTCAGAGAGCTCTCGTCGATTGCTGTTCCGGCTCTTGGTGGAATTGTGAGCTTGCTAATCTGCTTGGACTTAGGGGCATCTTGGTTGGCCTTTATATATCCTAGTGATGGTAGATGTTACCACCGATTTCTACTCTGGGGACTCGACGGTCAGATTTTGAGGACTTGTTTGCAGCCCATTGTAGATGGAGAAGTAGGAGACACCCTCTCTGTGTTTTGTGTCTCAGTCACGAATCAATTATGCTGGAGGTCCTTCTTATAGACCGGGATAGAATTCCCTCGTTTTTGTCGCATTTCTGGGACTCCCACCCTTTCAATAAGGCATATACCAGCCGCTCCCACTTTCGGAATTTACACCAAGCCTTTGATGACGGATAAGTAGCGGGAACGAACGCCACTTCCCAGGGGTTCCATTGTGGATCTTGCCCGTCATATGGTGCAGTGGCTCGCATTCAAGCGTTTCCCCTTTCTTGTGGCATTCATTTCACGTAATGCGACATCAAGGGGGCATGTTACCCGGGCATCATTTTTATTTTTCCTGAGGACCGACAGGGCTAACCCACTTTAACTTTCCCAATTGAAAAGGAATCGCCCGGTTATTTATCACCTTTTTCCAAGAAGATTCGGTAATGGTCTAAATACTTAACCGGTCGCGGTTCAGAATAGCGTCCAGAATAACCGGGCATTTCTGACGGCTGGTCTCCCTAGTCTCACTCCATCTTGCCCGGGCAATGGCCAAGGCCGTGTTGATAAATAGTGATCGGGCATGTTTACCCGGCTATCTGGAATGCCATCTACACGATATTCTCCGGACCCACCTGGAATCATTCCTCTTCTTGCCCGTTTCTCCGCTCGCACTCCACTTTTGCCCGCCACAACCCCAAAACCCGGCACTGCCATAGGATAGGTCGAGCTCATGTTCCTTCTGATACCCACGGCCTTTTGCCCGAGTAGGACTCTGCTGATTTGATGGGCCTTCTCAGTCGAAAGATGGCCTACGGACTGGAGAAGCGGTGTTCGCTCCTTCAGCGTAACTCCTAGGGGAGGACGGCGCAGTCATTGATACCAAGCATCGTACCTTCAAGATGATTGAGGACGGTAGAAAGACGATTGTTTGTATTCGCTAATATGACTAAGGGTCTCCACCCCGTAGTTAGTTGAGGCTGAGTACCAATCAATATACACCCGGATGTCAATAGCGGCAATGCGCGGACGCCCGCATCAAAGTTGACATTGAGGATAATGCAATGGAAAGTCCTCTCATTGTCGCTAGGCGATGGGGTCATACCGACGTTGCGCTTCAGCTTCAGCTTCACATGGGCTTGTATTTCGAGTTCAGCTAGCTTGCCTTGCTATGTTAGCGACTGTGTCTAGTGATAATATTTAATAACACCTTCCGCGCGTGCAATTTCGGTGTACCTTCATGGTAGACTCTGGACGGATTACTTCTGCCAAACTGCTGAAGTGTTGCAGGCAAAAATGGAGTGGTTTAACTAAATATAGACTAGCTCCTTTGCTCTGAAACGACCAAAGGGAGAGGAAGGGAAAACTAAACGCGCCCGCGAGAGCGTGCGCAAAAAAGGCTGCGATTTGCCCTGAAACGAAGGAATTCTTGACCTCAAAGATAATCCCACAACCCGTGGTCTTGATAGCCATCGAAAATACTGCTCTTTATATGTTCAACTATCTCGAATTCGATCACTCGGGAGGTCTACACCTCTTACATAAGCTTGAAAAGAAAGACATCCAACTCGGCCCCGATCCGCGCCTCCTAGCTGAGATGGACAGGCTCCAGACCCTTGAAAAACAGACTATTGAATCTTGGGAGAAAGCACACTAAATTATTACATTTTGGTCGAACCATCACCGCCCAGCGCTTATGCATTATTACCTTTTACCCCTGGCTTGGCATGCACGTATTCCCTCATGTTCTCCCACGCTGACAAGTACGAACACTTGCTCCGCACATCCTAGATCAACGATCTTGGTTCTACATATTTTGCGACGCCATTTCATTTCTCATCGTTTCAGGGCATCCGCGTGCGGCAGCGCGCGCCACCAGTATGCTGCACTGCTAATGCCACGCCTGCTTCTCGTTCGTCCGTTACCCGTCTACTTTCGCTCTAGTGTCCCTCGGCAGGGTACGCTACTGCACGTTTCAGCGATTTTATTAGTTTTCCTACTCGCTCACTTTCGTTTCGTCCCACTCCTTTTATTGCGACGTCCCTATGGTGTTTCTCTTTCGATGTCTTCTTCGACCAAGCCACATTGCTCTCCGATCTTTATACATAGCCATCGACGCATTGAACGTTCAGCTTCTGACGAGTCCATTCGTGTCATTCCCAGCCCATCATGTTCTCCTCTGCAAACCTCTCGCTCGGATTTCTACCATATACTCTTATTCATCTCTTCTCTTCCAAGCTAGTCCGCAATCCTTTGGCTTTGCCCGGCAAATACATATCTCCCCTTCGTCTCTCAACGTTTAGCCATCCCTTTTGTCACATAGCATGTCCTCGTCTTCTGCTCCGTCCCGCTCATGCTTAGACTGTGGCCGCGCCATTCGAGTGACTCGTCGCTATATTCGCTGTGAAAGTTGTCGGATAGCCGCCTCGCCAATCCCGCTCCAGACCCAACCATGTACGGACTGTGGCGCCCTTATCTACGCGAACGATACATATGTCCGGTGCGATACCTGCCGTCTGTCGACGCCCCTTCAACAGCACTCATCGCTCCGTGTTCCTGAAAGACGGACTTGTTGGGCATGCGGAGACGCTTTCTTCGGGGGACGGCGTGTGACTCGGTGCTCGCGTTGTAGACGGAGAAGCTCAACTGTTGTACAGGGAGCAACAGATTCTTCCCTTTCGGGCCCGTCCTTCAACCCGTATACAAATTCCTTTGACGCTGCACGTTTTCAGCCCCCAGCTGCAGTTATTCCTCGGAAAAGAAAGATTCCGCTTCCTTCTCGTCAGCCACCACTACAGCCAGCGAAACCTATAAACAACGAGAAACTCCTCTCTCTCCTCCACCAAGCGGTTAAAATTCTGCACCAAGAATTCCACTTTCGCCTCGAGGCTTCCGACACATTCCCGCCGGAGATATCCCCATCGCACATCCGCGCTTCCATTGCCCGTTATGAGACCATGGTGGCTGCTGCAACCGAAGACGTGGCCTGTTGTCTGTGTGGCAGGCTTACTCCACAAGAAGATATTCGCCAGCTCCATGATAAGGAGCCCCTGCTACAGCTTTGGAGAAAATGTCTTGATGATTGTGCCCGCCAAGGCACAGTGTGGAATAGCTGCTCAGCCTGTTACTCCTCGCTGCTACGTCACCAGATCCCTAAATTTTCCTCTCGGAATCAAATAAATATAACGTTCTGTCAACACTATCCTGCGGTTTTAGATGGGCTCACTCTAACGGAAGAATATCTTATTGCCAAATCGCATCCAGTCGGAGTGGTATTGAAATTGCGACCCGGTGGTAGGGCGTCGCCTATTAATCACCACGCGTTACGAGGGCATTTCATCGTCATACCACAGGATCCAGATTCACTCCTTCAGATATTACCTTGTCCTCGACTACGGTTCACGCAGCTAATCAAGGTTGTTTGGCTCGGAAGCACACCTCCCTCCACCTCTGACTTAGAGCCATTTTTAATTGTCCGGAAGCTCAGAGTACTTGCGGCTCTGCGCTATTTGGTTGAGCATAATCCTCTCTATCGCGATGTAACCATTGACTACCCTGCTATAGATAGTTGGGCTGACGACTTCATCCCCACTGAATTGCAAGACCACGTCATCTCTTTGAGACACTGACCACCATGAGCGCGCCGGTTATGCAATTGACCTAGAAGGTCCCAATTACGAGAATGACTGGCAAGCCGCAGAAGACGACCTTTCTGATGCAGCTAAGGACTCACTTTTGTTGACTGCTTCCGTTAGTACAGACATCAACGGGGAGCGACAAGACCCTGACCTGCGTACCCTCAATGCTGTTTATCACGTGAAAAACAGTCAACCGATAGACAGCGACGAAGCAGTTCTCACGCCTGACCCTGCACAAAGTGTACACCGACCCCCCACATCTCATCCGATACCCTTGCTGAAGTACACGATTCGAGGTGAAGCAAGGCTGCTCAGCCATTGGCAGGACCCCGATTACTTTCTCTCCGCCTTCCCTACTCTTTTTCCAAGAGGGGTTGGAGGTCATTTGGACCAACGGCCCGTCCCTGTATCGATCGCCTCCTTCGCGGACTGGGCTCTCCGCCACCACAGCAGAAGGCAAGGCCCTCTACATACTTCTAACAGCACGGGCTAATGCACGTAGATTTGCACGACACAAAACCTTCATGTATCTAATGTATGATGTACTTCAGCTACGGAATTCATCGCTTGGTAATAGTCTCCTTGTTAAACGTTCCCAATGGAGCTCCGTTACCCGCGATATAAACTCCGTCAGTTCTGCTCAATTACAAAACGCCCGTCAAAGTGCTAGCTACCACCAAGTCAATCGATGACCCTCTCATTCGACGGCTACTGAAGAACATCACTTCCATTGGCATCCACGTACCAGGCTCCTTCTACCAGAAATTACAGATGCGCGGGGAAATCCGAGGCTCACTGGTTCGCGAGGGAATGCCGGCGTTCTGGCTGACCGTCAACCCTTCTGACCTGCAAAATCCACTGGTTCTAACCCTTGCCGGAGTCCCGCTCAGTGACTCTATGTCAACATTAACCTCGGATTTTCGCCGGAACATAGTGACCTCTGATCCCGTCGCTGTCGCGCGATTCTTCCACTGCACCTGAAGCGCAATTCTGGATGGTCTGGTAGGAACTAAACCTGCTCACCATAGGATCTTCGGCGATGTTTCGAACTACTTTGGAGTGGTAGAGAGCAATGGCCGAGGAATGTTGCATCTGCATGCGATGATCTGGGTTTGAGGCAATCTTCGTTTTATACATTTACGGGACCGGATCCGGACGGATGCCCCCTTCGCGACTCGAATGATTCGATACTTGGAAAGTACCATTATGCACAGTTTACAGGCAATCTCCCCAGCTACTTCTCAAAGATCCATTCCTCGTAGAACCCCGTCTGCCACCGAACGCGAAACGCACGAGGAATTCTTTCGGAAATTATTCCACGACAGTAACGCCGTGGCAAGCGCCAAGCAAATCCATTCAAAACGTCACTCCGCCACTTGCTTTAAAATATAACCGCCGAAACTCCAGCTGCCGCTTTGGTATGCCACGTGCCCTCATCCAGTCCTCAAAGGTAGATGAGCATGGTATTATTCATCTTGCTCGCAACCATCCATGGGTAAACCCTTGGAACCCCGCTATTGCTACTTGTATTCGCTCCAATCACGACATATCTTGGATCCCAACTGTGTCCAAGTCTTTATCTTTGATATACTACATTACCAACTACGCCACCAAAGACGATATTTCTCCATTGCAGATAGTCACAAAAGCCGCGTTGCTGAGGCAGGCCATCGAGAGCGCCAATAATACCCCGTCTCCCACCCGCGCAGACCTACGTCTTCGCCAAAAAGGACTGGACAACTTCGCCCTCCGGTGCTTCAATAGTTTGTCTCATGATAGGGAAGTCAGTGGTGTCCATGTCGCAAGTACCTTGCTCGGACTCCCGTCCTATTACACCCTCCACCACAATTTTATCCGGATCAACCTCTGGAGTTTGAGACAACACATTCGCTCTCTCACCCACCTCCATCGCCCTTCAGAGACCTCCTCAGCTGCATTGACTGAGGAGACCGTTACGTATGATCATAGAGACTCTTCGCCGACGACCATATTTGATAATTACCGATGGCGCGGTGACCTCCTCAGTCCATTATCTTTTTTTCAAATACTGCATGCTGGTACGCACGAAGAGACTTGAAGATGCCACATTAGACGATATTCCCTTTGAAGAAAAACACCCTAGACACAGCACACATATGCAACGACTCGCGCGATCTCCGTCCCAAACGCTCACCGTGACACTGCAAGGCCAGCTAACTGAATTCCAAACCGTCGAGGACTCCATACCAGGCGGTCACCCCACAACGACCGCTATCGAGAATGACCTGGCCGAGATTCTGCTTGGCCTATTCATCCCTTGGGAGAAACTAGCAACTTTTGTTCTTAGCGATTCTCCTCCAACCCGGAGCATACGTCAGGATCTTCACCAGATCTGGACCGCTATACAGCCAACACTGCCTCCACACTGCCAAACCTTTGCAAAGAATATAGAACTCTTACGGAAATCCCAGTCCGATTGTCAAGCAGACGCGTTTCCGAAAACAATCTGCTGAACACACGTCCCCTCTAGACCACGAGCTAGCCGGCCCTCCGTACCCGGTCTCTGACTCCGACGAAGAAACCAGACAACTTGCACCGACTGCTGACGAAGCTTTGGACACAGAAACACTTCTCGCTGCTTTTTTTGCAATAAGCAGACGGTGGGCTCTGGAGACTCTGGATGCGCAACGCCACCTCCCCACCATCGCCTCGTCCTCTCTTCCTCCGGAATCTCTACAACCCCTGGGCGTCCTACCACTCGACATCTCTCACGGAAGTCTGGACACAGCCTCTGGTCTCAAGTTTATGCCTCCAACTACTATTCAAGAATGGTAAACGCGGTTGAAGGATATTACCGCCCTAGAAGATAGGGACGCCGACTGTGACCCATCGACTGGCGCTGTCCCTGATGTGGGCGACTTTAACTGCGACGCAATGGACGGAATACTGGTTCCCCTTTCAACGGATTCTGAGTCACTCCCCGATCTACAACACTATCGCCCCCAGCTAGAAAATAAACCCACTGGCCCTTCGCTTACGGCCTTGATTCACAGAACCATTCCTCTCAACGAGAAGCAGCGTATTGTTGTGCAATGGATCCTGTCTGGAGCTTTAGCGTGGGCTCACCATCCCCGCCATCGTAGATGCCACGGCAAGTCACTAGATCTCACCCGAGCCCCACTGGCAAAGGAACCAAAGAAACGACAGTAGAATGACACCTACCATTGCGGACATACCTAGGTTCTGCGTCCCTGCCCCTGTGAATACAGTCGCGTTAGCCGGCGATGTTCCGGATGATGGGGGCACGGGCGAGACGAATGATGTTGTCATTGTGTGGGCTGAAATGCTCCTGTCTTTGACGTCGATACTGGTAGGTGAAATCACTGCACTTGACTTGGCTCGAACGGACGCCGTGACGCTGGGGGTGAGTGGATGGGTTGTATTTCGCAATCCGTTCCGCCCCGATGACGCAGCCACTGAATGAGAGCTGGTGACTGTCCCTGAAGGAATTGCTCTATGCGCGCTCATACTGCTTTTGGCGAGTGGCGTTGAGTGGTAGGCTTTGTATGATGCTAATCCGATTACAGCACGGTCTGGCTCAAGTCTGGTCGATGGCTCTGAACAGGGTGGAGTTGAATGAGCCGCAGAGTTCTCGGAAAAGACAAGAACAGCCGCAGCGATGCTGGCCAGCACTATCGCGAACCAGGATCTGTCGATGTTGAGATGAGGTCTTGCTCAGTCTGGGCTTGGGCTTGGAGGGTGCCTTTCAGTTTCCCGGTCTGAGGGGAAAGGAGGGCATTTATGGGTTACTATCTAAAAGATGTTTCGTGTCTGAGAGACGCGTAGAAGACCTCTAAAGAAGGTAGCATCAGCTACGCACTATTTAGAGAAAGATATCGACTTAATTGAGGGCCCGTCTGTGAGAATCCTGCGGGTTATATCCAACTGCCGCGAGATGATTCATATATCAATCAAGCCATTTGATTAGCCGTCGTCGAATTTGAATGGCTTCTCTTTGGCAGCCGCAGCTAACAGACTGTTGGCTCCAGAAGATACCGGCTGCATGGGACTAGCATGCTACAATGTATGACGGTCAATCTCACACTGACCTATATATAAAGATGCCCATGTTACGATGAAGAGTAATAACTTTATTAATGTCATACCTACCAACTACGGTATCGACAATTGCCTCTTCACTTTCAGCTTCCCGGCTAAGCCCACCTACTCCAGAACAATCATGGGTCGCTCTCAGAAGCAGCAGCAAGTACGATCTACTGTCGGCGGTATCCGACTGACTGGGTCTCCCCGATTACCATTGGAAGCGCCTGGACGACTGTATCAGGCCCGACAATTCAAGCGATACAGTACTCTGCGTCCGAACCAATGTGGCCCTCCAATCAACCAACCCAACAAATCCACGAAAAGGCGCAGAACCATGTGGAGACGCAGACGAAGGAGCAGGTACGCGAAAGTTGGCTCCAGAGACTACGACCAAGGACACAAGCAGCTAGCAAGCACAACTAGGCCGTGCATGTGTTCGCCCGTATTCAGCAAGGCTTTTTATTCGAATATAAATATACATTGAAGCCGCCAGCTGGCACCTGTGAAACCTAGGCCAGCAGGACTAGGTGCGCTAGATGAAGCTCAAGTGGTGGGATGGTACAGGACACATCGTCAGTTCAATCTCAACATTTTAAACCGCATCAGGGCTTCAAGGCTCGAACAGCCACCCCATATTCTATTAGCTTCTGATAATACAGTATTGTACGTCTCGTAGCTCTAATGACCTCTTATATGTAATCACTGGAATATTATTGGTGGTTTCCCCTTAGATTTTTTATAACCTGCTCCTAATACAACAAAATCCGGGTCAAGTGAGAGAACTTTAAAAACAAAGGTCCCAAAGTACAGTAGAGTAAACGATAAGCCTATGAACTGTCAAACTGTACAGCCTGGGTTTAGGTGACAAAGTATCACCACATTTCGGGTTCTCGTACTCTAAGCGGATGCTTTTATAACGCCAAATAAAGTACCTCCTCATCGGACCTGTCAATATAGGAGCAGTAAACAGTCACAGATCGACTTTAAGCACCCGGGTATTTCCAAAATGCTTCAACCTCAATTGCCCCCAGAAAGTCTCCATGGGCTTTATACGTTCTCGAACTGTTTCAGTATATTTTTACGAGACTTTTCTCACTGTCACAAGATTGTGAGCAGATCCACCTCGGTTTAAGAATGATTCAGGCATGGCTCAAGAATAATTTGCATGAGACACGAACTCCTATAACGATCTATTCTATGAATGTTTCAATGTAGACAAGAATGAAGTAGGTAAGTAATATTATATTTCTCTAGTCTACCTAAACGAAAGTTATATCTATGGAAGCAATGCTATAACATTAGCGCCTTAACTCCAAACACCTATCAGCTAAACCCCCAGCACTCCTACAAATAGGACAAGTAGCTTGATCAGCAAAATAGAGCCAGGGTGGTGAGGTAGAGATATGTTATTGCAGCTTGAGGAATAATGATAAGTCATGATGATAAGTCAATAAAAAGTTACAGTCCATTGCTACTATAGCTACTATTCATTTTTAAGGAGCCGGTATGAATCCTATACCTCCTATCAGGCATATGAAAACATGTTCTCTCTAGAAGAGTATGCACAGTATGTACAATGTATTAATCCAGAGATAACCCAGTCGCCACCATATAATCCCGCCATAAGAACACGGGCTTTGCTCGCGCTTTTCCAATCACGGGTTGCTAACAACAGCATGGACTTTGACTCTGCCCTTGATAGGTGTTCTGCACAAGTGGCATCGGTTGATTGCTTCCGCACAGTGCGCACAGCAGACATGCCCGCAGCTTGAGAAACAAGTATCGAGGTCTCTATCGGTACATATCATGCAGATACTAGGATTGTCCTTTCTGCTGCGAAGTTTGTTGTGTGCAAGATACAATTCAACCCAAAAATTTCCCTTAAAAGGGATCCTTGCTATAAGACTTTTCCACATCCTGAATCTCTCTTCGGCATCTACCAGTTTGAGCTGTTGAACAAGCATTTCGAACAGGGCAGTATTTCCGGGATATTGACGAAGGAGTGATCTCACTTTCTGTGCGGCGATATTTTCATCCAGGCATTCCTCACAGGCCGCCCTAAACCCAGCCAAGAGATGAGGATTATCGGGCTGGGCACTTACGAGTGCTCCCCAAATAGATAGAGTCTTTGTTGGCCCCAACTGGCGTCTCTGGCTGTGTAACTCTTCACAAAGTTGAGGTAGGAATTTATTGTAACCCTCAGTGTTTATCGTAAATTTGGCCCAGAGTTTTGTTGCTTCTTCAACGTGTCTATGCTGAAGAAGAATTTTGCAACACTCAAGCGCAGTTGGCCGAGGATAAGTAGACCTTTTCCGCTNCAACTTATAGGGTAAATGCTGCAATCGAGTTGGAACTGCGGACTTTTCGCCCTTTGCAATACAATAGAGTANCAGCAACTTCGCGTCGTCTCTAGCATCGGAGCCATGTTGCAGTATGGAGCGGAAGGCATGATAGGCATTATCATAGTCATGTTGCAAGTAGTACCCCATAGCAATTTTGCTTTCTGCTAGTTGTAACCGCTTCAGACGATGAGCAGAGCGCAGCGGGCGGGCTGCATTGATCAACCCCTCTTGGAATTGGATCTGCCGCGGATACTTCTCGATTAGCCCAAGCCATGCCTGGCAGGCTTCGTCATGTAAATTGTTGTCGGTACATGCAACAGCTCTTTGGCGTATAAGCCACTCGTTATCTGGANGTTCACGTAGGAGATCATGGAAGACATGAAGACGAGTCTGAGGGGGGTGGCTTTCAAGGAGGTTAACGAGCCTTTCTTGTGTTTGTGTGGAAAATGGATTTGAGATTATTTGTACAACGCAGTGGTCAACCGTGTCCATTTTGCCTCTGGCTGTAGCAGCAGAAGGAATATCAGGGGGCTGTCGTGTGATAGGATTGTGGTTATGTTGCAAACATATTGTACACTGGAGGCGGTCACAAAGACCAATTTGCGAGGCCATTTTGATGGAGATTTTTGAATTGACGTCTCTGGAGCAAAACGGCAGGCAGAATGCAGCTGCAGTATATACCGTGGGTAAGAGAGGCTGTGCAGCTGTTGGTGGCGCCATTCTGGCAATGCCTATAAGGAATATAGACTTTTTGAGGCCACCAGAAACTTATTTTATCTGCGGTCCAACCATACCAGATAATCTCAGCATGGCACAGTCTCGGAATCAGGTCCAGTTCTCTAACTTCGGTCAGACAGAGTAGCTGATTGAGTCAATGCTACCATCGGTCTTGCCCACGTTGAGTGACCCCTCAGATACGTACACCACGCCCAAAACACTTCACATATTCATATCAAATGATTCGGTGCTTCTGAAAGTAGCGTAACACGGCAGTCTTATGCGTGAGTATGCTTAGGCCAGGGGGGCTCCCAAGAACGGACAAATCAATCCTAGGAGCCAATCAAGGAATCCCGTGATAGACGAGCTTCCGAGGAGCTCGAACCACAGCTCAGAGGATGAAGCCCAACGCTCCCAAGCTCGGAGACCGTCCTGAGAAAGCGATATCGCCTCTCGGGACTTTCAGGTTGGTATGGTACCTGCTGCTGATGCACCCATACTTGTCCCAGAAGGCCCCTATATTATCTCGAGTGCTCGACTGTTTGACCTCCACGAACAATCCTTTCCACACCTTGGCCTACTTACCACAAAGTCCATTGTCAACGACCCTACACATCAACGACAGCTACAACATGGTACGTGAGCGCGTTTGGACAAAACACACAAGCAGTGGCAGTGCTAACCTTTACGAACTAGCCAACCTGTACAGATATTTTGTCTGAAATGGCTATCGCCGAACCAATGGCAGCCAATGTTCCACTCCTCCTGCAACAGTTCTTCCAGCATAACGTCAAACATGAAGCAAGTGCCCTTCTTTGCTGCGCAGCAGGTCAGGGATGCGTGTTGGAAATGGAAACTTTGCTCGATGAATACCACGCCGATGTCAACGCCGTGGATGGAGACAGTACGCCCCTTATCAAAGCGGTCATGGGTGGCTCCTTTGACGCGGTGGAGCATGTTTTGTCACGGAGTGAGCTCGACTTGAATCACTTCAACCAGGGGAATAAGGCTCTGTGGTATAGCACAGCCCAAAAGGACGCGGCGATTGCCCAGCGGCTGCTTCTCCAACCAGGGATAGACATAAACACTCCGTTACAGGCCAAGAGTGGGAAACTCTTGAATACCTTCAACGAGGCCGCCATCCGCAACAATACCGAAGTAGCCAAGGTCATCCTGGCCCGCGAACGAGCAGATCCGAACATCGCAGCAGAGAATGGTCAGACACCACTGCTTTGTGCCAGTGCTCGGGGATGTGTGGAGATCGTCAGAGT
>NW_024467892.1:1362-5200 GCF_001890705.1 Aspergillus sydowii CBS 593.65 | reverse complement strand
CCGCGTGCGTCTAGATGATCGTGGATGCAGCGCCCTCCACTGCGCAGCAGAGAACGGAGACGCGCAAATCGTGGACCTCCTCCTCGCTGACGGCCGTATCGATGTGAATGCCCGGGACCGTACTGGGTCAACTGCCCTCCACCTCGCAGCGAAAGCCGGGCACGTAGGAGCGGTGAACCATCTGCTGATGTCACGCACGATCGATATCAATGTGCAGAATAGGAGAGGCTGCACGGCGTTATGGAATGCGACTCGCCAGGGCCACCACCAAGTAGCCAGCCGTCTGTTGATTGAGGACGACGTGCAAGTGAATTCCACCGGGACCGGCGAGTCCACGGATCGGTCAACTTCCCTGCATCATGCGGTCGACGAGGGGAATCTAGCGCTGGTCCACCAGCTCCTGAACAAGTCAACCGCGGACCCCAACGTGTCGGATGAAGATGGACGGACGCCTCTTTGGTGGGCCGCGTCCGACGGCGACCAGCTTCTCGTCCGGTCTCTTCTGGACGATCCGCGAACCGAACGACACAGAAGAGACAACNNNGGACGGGCGCCGGTGGATGCTGCCAAGTCTGGCAATGAGGACGAAATTGTGTGCCTCCTGACGAACTGCGATCATCATTGCCCTGCGGATATATGTGCTATGGTGGTGTTGATTGTGATTCTTATTCCTAGCTTATTACTGCTATCCCTGGCATCGGTGGTTGGACGGGCGCTTGCTCGCGTCTGCATTTTATGATAGACCGATGACCTTCTTCATGTACAGTTGAACACATTTGGCGACGCTTCTTCCTGCGGCCACTCCAATCGCCCGTTGATACTGGTCCCATACTCCTGTATCACGGAGATAACGTTCATCAGCTCAACAGCTGTGGACTATCAAACAATCCATACACCGGCAGCCGGCTTGCGCGCTGAAATCGACGCACATAGCTATGAATGATTATTTTGGAGGATTTGATAGGAGGAATCGGTTTAGAGCACCATGGGAGTACAGGCTAGGGAAGTCCAGGGATGGTCATTGCGGATCAATATCTTGCTGTTATCTATGTGTGAAGAAGCTCGGACACGCCAGCTTCTCTTGAGGTGACTGAGCTGCGTAATATCATCTGCTGGTTTACCGGCTGGCTGCGGCCTCTTTATGTTGCGGTGGTCCGTACACCCACTATATTCTCCACGGCTAGTGCAAGTGCTCCGGGGTTAGTGAACCGTCGTTTTGCGCAGATCCTAAGCACAACGCTGTGCCCGCGATGTGACAATTGCCCATCCTGCTGTACATAGATTGCGTTATTTCTGCTCATTATTTAGTCGTTTGTACGGTCTTGTATTGGTTCCGTCTCTAGATTGCCTGTCAGCTGCATCAGCTATGCTCTTCTTATGATGTCTTTTTCAAGTCTTCCACCCGAACTTGTGCTCCATATAGCCTCTACGCTTCATAGCGCACGGGATGTCTATGACCTGATGAGCGTGAACAGAGGCCTTTACCAATCGGTGAAAAAATATCTATACCAGCACAATGTGGACCACGAAAGCAGCACCGGGATTTCCGAGCAGTGGGATTAGTGAGTCTATCCGCCACATATTGTTTTCTCAGCTTACCACGGCTGAACGTGCACGTCCGAAACGATGCTGGGCAGACAATACTCCACATCGCAGCGCAGCAACATGACAAACTCTACATTATGAAGATGCTTCTGCGGGATAGTCGTATTGACGTTAATGAGACTGACTCCAAGGGACGGACGCCGTTATCTTATGCAGCATCGAACAATCACTGTCGTCCGCTTGGCATCCTGCTACGGCACAACGTTGTTGACATCAATATGAGCGACTTCGGAGGCCACACGCCTTTTTGGTTTGCGGTCAGTGAAGGGAACAAAGCGGCTGTGAAGAAGCTTCTTGACGACACGCGGCTAGATCCGAATATAAGTCCTACCGAGATCTCGCCGCTGGCGGTCGCAGCGGGCAGAGGCTCGATGGAGTTACTCGAAACGCTCCTGAGTGACCAGCGCGTGGCTATCAACAGCCGCGGGATCCTGCATCCATTAATCAGCGCATTATTTCACAAAAATGAGGGAAGCATTCTTCGACTGCTACGTGTACCCAACCTCAACGTCAACTGCAGCTTTGGTCATATGAGTGCACTGATGTGGGGTAGTGAATTAAGACAAACGGCAGTTGTGGTTGAGATCCTGGAACATGATCAGATCGATGTGAATCACCGAGATGATGCTGGTCCCACGGCATTAATGCTCGCTATAACGACGAGGTATCCATGGCCTTACTGAAAAGAAAAGATATTAACCTCACCTTTGAATATGTTAAGGAAGAGAGCGCACTGGACTACGCCCTGAAATCAGGTAACTCAAAGATGTTGAGAGAGATCAGAAAACGGTTAGCCGGCTCTAATTCATGATGTGCGCATCCAGTGCGTTCGCACGAGAACGCAACCGAAAAGTAAGGTAAGGACCAGACATACTGCTTTGCAACTTGGAGCATATCAAATGCGCCGGTGGTCAATCTGCACCTGGGACTGTCAAGGGACGAAGTGCTTGACTGACGAGACATGTTTTTGCTCAGAATCTATGCTCTTCGGAGTCTAGTCAGCTTTCTGATGTTAAAGTTGAAATTTCTGTTTTGATAGTCGTCACCCGCGGCTGCACATCAACCTGGGGCCAAATCATGTCCGAAGTGACAGTGGAACAAGCGAAATCTAGGATTTCAAGAACTAGGGCCTCTGGGTGTAGACCGGAGCCTAATTCGTATACCACTTCATGGTCTGATATTGGTCTGAGGCTTCATATTTACATAAGCGAAGCTCCTGAAGTACACNATGCGCATTTTCCGGTGATGTCTATATATGGATGCTATCTCTATTTGTGCCTTAATTAGACGGGAAACAAGGGCTCTTGTGTCAGATTCCTAAGACAATTGGTCAATGGAGCGCAGCGAATCCTTAATCTAAATAGCTTCCCTAGAGTATTACCACAGTAATTTTATGCTCNGTGGCTCATACTGTACCTCAGTCGCTACTTTCATCGGGCCATTTTCCTCCCCACAGGTGTTCCTGTCGGCTGCTGGAAAGAATACAGCCGATTCACAGCCTGATTACCTCTTTATTCCACCGCTCCTGTTCCTCCATACTGGATCCCAAGGCTCTGTAATCGATCGTCAATCCCTACGTTCCAAAGTCCACGACAAGGAGATAAGCTGTTGACGTACTCGATCCTCTCTTTGAGCCTGTCAAATTCTTAGCGTCATTTGGCTGGTGACGTTCTACGTGTACGGGAGACATAGAAACAGCCCGAGCCCGCGTTGCGATGGACTACAGGCCGCTCCGCCGTGATGGGTGCGCTGGATTGCCACATGATGGGAGTCCCTGTCCGCACTCCGTGGATTGTTGCGCGCGAAACTGCACACATCAAGCTGCACCTGGCTTTGGAGTAATCCAAACCCAATCACCTAGAAAGCTCGCCATAACAATGTGACGAGCCTTCTTCTATGTGATTCCCACGTCCGTACACTGGGTCGCTAGCGTGCACAGGTTCGTATGATATCTACGTCTGCCTCCATTGACGGACGCATTCACTAATTGTCGTTCCAAACATGTGCCATTCATGATTGAATTTTGAAGCCGGACCCGTGGTTCCTGTCTGCTGGTAGACTTTCCCATGCTCAAATCCTTGGCAATGACGGGAAGCTCAGCTGCAATATGTGATCCACTTGCTCATTACAATCGTGGTTGATCTTTTCCAAGAGCCTCCTGGCTACCTCAAGCAAGAGCCGTAGGTGATGGTGTCCTTCAGGCGTCTGGTTGCGCGCCATATGCGCAGCGAGG
>NW_024467892.1:0-1325 GCF_001890705.1 Aspergillus sydowii CBS 593.65 | reverse complement strand
TGAAAAGATGGTTGACCCGCCCTTGACACTGCTCGATCTCCATTCCACAATGCTGATCACCCAGCCATAACCTGGCAAACTCTCGCGCTGAACTGAGTTGCTGCTGCAGGCGGCGGTGACTCAGCCGCTGGCGGTGTACGGCTGCGTGGCGGATACCCTCAATGTCGGATCGTAACCGGTTAACCCCTTTCTTTGGGATTGCCCCAAAGCCAAATGTAGACCGTGTANGGCTTTTCCGGTCCAGCGCTCTGAACGCCAGATGCAATTCCACTTTTTCCGCACAGTCCCACCCTTTGGACTGAGCAAGTTGGGGGTGCCATTCCTGGATTGACTCGAACGCAGAGCATTCCAAACGCCGTTGTAGCGCCCGCACAATGCGGTGCTGGGCAGGGAACGGCAACGTTGTCAGTTGGGGCTCGGTCAATTGCAAGGGTATCATGGGCTCCACCATCTGCCATAGGGTTGTCAGCCGATACGGTATCTGATATCTGAAGGAAGCAGATATGAGAGGTGCTTGTACAATAGCTCTGCCCAGGCCCATATTTGTGAGATCCAGGCTCGAGCTTGTACTAAACAATGGACTGACCGGAGCGTTTGCAGTGCGTTAGAGCTACCGGAGGTAGATGAAAACACTGAGCCGATGGACGACGGATTCGGCGCCATGGAGTGCGTACGTTCATACCTTCCTCTTTATATGGCGGTGTCTACGGTAGACGAGCCATGCCTAAC
This sequence comes from Aspergillus sydowii CBS 593.65, assembly GCF_001890705.1. NCBI lineage: Eukaryota > Fungi > Ascomycota > Eurotiomycetes > Eurotiales > Aspergillaceae > Aspergillus > Aspergillus sydowii. The sequence continues at coordinate 596 of NW_024467892.1, read as the reverse complement.
CGAGATAATCCCTTATTCTCACTACATCCCCTGCCCCTCAGCAAAGGCGTATAGGAGTCCAGTGAACAACAAGTGTCACCGGAGTAATGGCAAGTTGGGTTTCAGGAACCATGCATGTCAACCTTTGTCATTCCTGACCGGTGAAGTGGGCATTCTTGGTAGTTCAATCACGCAGCCGTGTCCGCCAGCGTTGGTGGTTATGCCGTCAGTAGGGTCATATATCGTGCAAATCATCTCGTCGTCTGATTTCTCTTCTAAGCTTGACGGGCTTCTTAACCTGGTCGAAGGCGTCTGGGCCCTCGCTGTCTGTCGGGGAGTCGTAGGAAATCACCGCTTCACGTTGGGTTACTGGCTCACCCTGGAGGTTCGTTTTCCGCTGGGAGCGCGTATTTACTGTGGTATAGCAGAGCCCGGTGATGATTGGGCGATCCCAGGTGGCTTNACGCAAGGTAAACTGACGGGCTGATATATAATACACTACATCCCCCATCTGTCTATTAAGCGGGCAATGGACTTGCGGAACGCTGTTCGCATCATAAAATGACCGAACATGGTGAACTGGAGGCTCCTCGTTCCGCTATAGTGACTAAAGAATT
>NW_024467891.1:0-27188 GCF_001890705.1 Aspergillus sydowii CBS 593.65 | reverse complement strand
GTCTCCGGGATAAATTGTCTTTCCGACTCAGATGTGGTGTCAAACTTGAATTGCCTCACAAGAGCTGCGGTGATCGTGATGAGCTGGACGTAGGCAAACTGCTCACCGATACACCTGTGTCGTCCAGCGCCAAAGGGAAGGTATGGGCTATTCGTTCCCTTGCTGACAAGACCGTACCCGTAGTCGATCTTCTCCTCATCTTCGGTAGAGTTGGCGATTGGATTCTCGTCCCAACGGTGGGGATTCCATTTTAAGGGGTCTGGAAAAAACTCCTCGGACCTAGCACTAACACCAGGCGACGAAAGGACATTGTGGGATGTTGGAATGACGTATTTTGTCCCAGGTACAGGCATTGGGGTTTTGACTGCCCTGATAATCGAGTGGATAGGTGCATGGATGCGCAGGGTCTCTTTGATGATCTTCGAATGAAGCTCCAGTCTCTGGAGGTCATCGAAAGTCAAGTGCATATCAGAGCCTAGGACCTGGAGTTGCTCCTCATATAGCTCTTCCACAATTTCGGGGTGTCTCGCAAGATGCAGAAGGATCCACGAAAGCGTCGAGGACGAGGAGTGTTGACCAGCCATCAGGAGCGCGATCATCATGTGGGCAATTTCTTGGTCGGGCAATGGGGTGCCATTCTTGTAAACACAGGACATCAGATTCCAGACCATGTCTTCAGAATCCTTTTTGTCACCGGCTTTGCGACGCGCTTTGATAATATCTGTGTATGTCTCGGCCATTTTTCTCTGTGCAGCATCCCGCTTCCGGTTGTGCGGAAGGGGAGCATATGGAAGCATGAAATTAATTGGAGCAAAGCCCATGTCAAGATCATGATATAACTCTGCAAAAGTGGAGTCAAATCTGTCGCGAACTTCTTTTCCTTGGAGCGAACGTGACGCAGTATAGATTGTAATCTCGGCAACTGTTTTGGATACGTCAAAGATGCCTTCGCTGCCCTGAAATACTGAAGATTTCTCAGCAAAATCGTCCACCTCAGCAGTGATCAGCTGTACATAGGAGCGTAGCGCCTCGGAAGTAAGGCCATATTTCACGAACTGAATTTTGTTAACCTGGAATATCTCGGACACACAGTGTGAATAGGAGGTTCACCTTCTTCTGCTCCATTAGCTTCGCATTGGGGCAGTCGTAAACGACATGACGTCCGAAGACAGGGGTTGTGAGAGGAGAGTAGACCTCCTCGGCACAAACATCTTTGAGCTTTCCATTCAGAATGAATTCGTTGCCCTTGGTGCCAAGGTAAACGGTAGTTTTCTTTCCTAAGAGGATGAAAGTGAAGATATCTCCGTACTATTTAGAGATGTACCAAGTCAGAATAACCCATAAAACAGGATTGAAGTGTGTAACAAACCTTTGCCCGGGCATTAAAAAAGAATTTGTAGGGATCAATTCCGTAGCTGATGGTGCTTCCCACGAAGGGGAACCAGTGGAATACGACAGGGGGCTCATTGGGATTTTTGAAGAGAATTTGTCGCAACACGTTCAAAACGACAACGACAACAAGAAAGGCAAGTAATCCCAATCCAGCAAGCGCCCACACAGACAGATCCGAGCAACGTTGGCAAACGTTTTCGAGGACAAGGGCGACGAGACCCATGACGACTGAATGGGAATAACCAGGAGAATGGAGAAGACAAGGCGAAACTGTGAACGGGAATTATGAACGAGAAAAGCACCCCATAAACAAGGCCCTAAATCCCACTGTATCCTTGTCGCGCCGGACGTATATCGCCAAAGACCAGCGAGCAATGAGTGTGATTGTTGAAAAGGCGGGCTTTGGCTGCAAGAAGCTCCAGGTGGGAAAAAAGTCGGGCCCAAGAAATGGATCTGCGGCGAGCGCCACGATTGCCCCTGGACCGCCTGAGTGACTGAACTCAATGAGAACTTTAGTCACGCCACAACAGGGGCACTCGGGATCTGCCCGGCGACTCATAGGTTTTCTTTTACTACTGGGATCCATGCAACTCTCTCTACAAAACGGCCCTGTCTCTGCTTCTGCTTCAATGAAAATTAATAATATATGTAGTAGTCTGTATGAGTAAGGTATCTTCCCCCTTCTCTCCTGCAGTTTCCCGTAACCCGATGGATAGCCGGAATACACTGAACGAAACTCTAGCAGTTCTCATGGAGTTGTCGGTTCCGCCTAAAAGAACATACCATTTCCAAACTACTCTCACAAAAAGATATTCGTACCAAGGAAAGATATCAGCCCGAAACACACTAATTGTACCGGCTTGTCGGGTCTTCTTCAAATAAAACTGGATCACCGTGTTCCCCGAGGTGGACAAAATCTTTGGGACCGCTATTCTGATTGGGGATATCTTCATGCTGCCGACTGGCTCTCCGATTGTGCATGCGCTGGCCAGGAGTGTTTTTATGGTATACCTTTACGGGAGCCCCCACTCCCGGCTTTTGCTGGCTAAAATGCACGTCGTTAATGCTGCTGAGAAGCGTCCGTTCCCGTGCAATCTTCCTTTTAGAGAAATCTAATCTTCCCAAGGCACCGGTGAGGCCATCTGTACTGTCAACCACGCTTGGGTATTTACCTGTGAGCCAAGGGTGTTCGAGACATTCATCGACAGTTATTCTTTTATCAACATCAACTGTAAGCATCCTGTCTATGAGATCCAGGGCCGGGTCGCCAACAGAGTCCCAATAAGGAGACGGGTAATCAAAGCGACCTAGCTTTATCTGCTGTGCCAAAGTGTAGGGGTTCTCTGGTGTATAAAGCTCGTCAGAAAATGGCGGGAAGCCACAGAGACATATGTAAAGGACGACGCCAAGTGACCAGATATCAACGGCTTTTGTGTATTTGCGACGGCGAGTTTCTTGGAGTATCTCGGGAGCGACATCTGTAGAATGAGTAAAAAGTTCAAAGAGTGAAGCGGGTGGGTGCAGGCCGAGCCTATCTAAGACTTACAGCTTGGCGTGCCACAACTATGAATTAGATTGGCTTCATCAGTACTTTCATATCAGACGAGTGTTGAGGAAGTGCAACATACAGTGTGGTTGTGAATGAGTCTTCACCAATTATCTTAGCTAGGCCAAAGTCACCTAGCTTTACGCTCAGCTTGTCATCGGCAACGAGTATGTTCTCTGGCTTGATGTCTCGATGGACAATTCCACGATCATGCTGACACTCATGTTAGCATTGATATCAAAGAGCAAAAGGAAACAGGAAACTTCACCAGATATTTCAACCCTTCAAAAAGCTGAAGGAAGATATGGCGAGTCTCATTTTCCGTAAATTTTTGTTTACTTATGATCATGTTGAAAAGTTCACCTTCCGGAGCAAGTTCCAATACAAGATAAACCCCGTCACTTTCATCAAAGGTGTCTTTGAGACAAAGCAAATTTCGATGACTAACGCTCATCAAGAGGCCGATTTCTTGCATTAGAGACTCATTCTGGGACTTCTGCGAATCACCGGACCGTTTCTCGAACATCTTCACCGCGTACTGCGTCCCCGTTGCGCGTTCCACGCAGAGATAGACGGTCGCAAAATGGCCTTTCCCCAGCTGCTGCAAGACGCGATACTGCTGTCGGAAGCCATTGATGTTTTTTGTTCGAGGATATCTAAATACAAACCGGACCTCGTCTAATATAGTTACCTCGTCGCCATCTTCTAATTCACGATGTTTGTTTCGTCCAACAATCGCATCATTGATAAATGTGCCGTTACTAGACAGGTCCTCTAGTATCGCCACTGTGTCGCCTCTTCTATTTTCCGGGAACACCAGGAAATGACGGTTAGACACCGTGGGTATATTGAGAGCTAGGTCTGAAATATCTTAGCAAACTGGTACAAGGTGCGAATTGTCCAAATGATACTTACCGCATTCTGGGTGTCGTCCGACAAGATAACCTCCAGGGCGCCGGCTCTGCTGCTGCTTTACAGATGAAGGTTTGGCTTGGCTCGCGGCTCCCTTTTTGTGGATCGGCTTGGAACTCAAGGTTGTGTCATCTTCACAGCTATCACGTTTTCGAAGCACAAGGGCATCTTTGACCTTATCGTCTAGTGGGATTAAGTAACCCCAGACCCCCTCCGCAGCCTCATCTTCAACTTCGTCGGCAAACGCTCTAGGGGGGTACACAAATTGCGAGAATGCTTGTGTATCACCGGGAGGAGACGAAAGTGGTTGGTAGGTGTCTGAATTGGACGGAGAGCGCAGACGAGCTTGGCTTGGCGGAGTAGCGGTCACCTCTTTTCGAGGATCTGTAGCGGTTGAATCATGACGTGTTAGGGGAGTAGGTAGGTATGACTGTATAACAGGAGTTTGAGACTGCTGTGAACTGATCCTTCCAGACCGTCGAGGCTTCTTTTGATCTTGTGCGTCGTACTCTGCGGCACCCTGTGGAAAAGCAGCTTATCAGTAACATGTAAGGCAAATTGCAACACAATAACCTACCCTGCGCTTAAGGGAGCTCTTCTCAGTCCGTGGTACCATCGTCCCAATGCTCACATTCTAGTGCGCGAGTTTGCGAGAGAGTAGCGGAATCCGCCCATGAACCTGATAAGCCAAAATGGTCAAGAACGGGTGGAAGAGCTGAGTAGCGCCAAAGTCAACAGCTTGTTTGGAGCGAAATTGCAGAAGTGCGTCGGGAACGAAGGTAAAAGATTTCAAACGTGAGGCAAGAATCAGAGCTCCCAGGTCGTTGGCCAATCTGACAGTCGCGGGCGGCCGGGGTCTCTGAAAGAAGGAAAACGCGGCCCTTCTCAGCCTCCAAGTGTAAGCAGGTACCGAGCACATAGCCACATACGTAGCTCCCCCTAATGAGCGGAATTACGACAGGGAGGTTACTTAGATGTTCTCCAGCAGTACTACGACGAAAAACGTGGATTATGAGATAATAACAATCACTAGAGAGAAATTGCTGGTATTTTTATTAATAATTCTACAAACCTTGCTAGACAGCTACTGATAACCGTTGGTCTGGGAGCCTTGAGAGGAGCTTCGCATACTTTTCTTCACATTTGCGGCTTTCAAGTTGGAGGGATTGGAATAAAGCAATCCGTATTAAACGAACTTTCTTCCTTCTCCTATTCTCAAAGAAGCAAAAAAAAAGATAAAAGATAAAAGATAAAGAAAAGACAAATATTAAAAATCGACCCTTGACACAGAGCAGTTGATGAAGAGTAAAGACCGAGGACCTAGGCCGCCAGACGCCCCACGTGGATCCGTTTTCTCCATACATCGACCTTGCGACCTCCTGGCCGTATAAGGGGTGTGAGAAGCCACAACTCATGAACAGAACACGAGCGGCCCGCATAATCAACGTTATCTTCGGGCCCATATACAATGGATGAGTGCGTTCTATACAGAATTGCTTGTTTGGTATCGATGACGCTGACAGATAGGTAGCTTTAATCCCAGTATTCGAGCCTCCGCCTTGGAGACGCTCGCGAAATTAGCTGTCAACGCATCAGAAGACAGTGACAATACCGATATCGACCAGCTTACTCGACAGTGTCAACGTTTGACGAATCGATCGAATGGTATGCTCAATGGCGTATTGCACAGTCAATCACCGGTGTCCCAGGTACCTATGGTGCGTCTTCCAACCCCCGTGCTAGAAGAAGACAAAAAAGAAAAGAAAAAGAAAGAAAGAGGCATCGTTATACAGAGCAAAGGCTGATTCTTGAAGGACATTCGTGAATTATGTGTCTTAGTGTCTTTGTGCAAAGCCGCGCCTTCGGTCACTAAAGAGGAGCACGCGTCCCAGTTGGTATCTCAGTTATCTCAGTACCTCCCGGAGTCCCATGGCCAGGTTTTCCGCCCATCGCCATTCCTACACGATATTGAACCGTCGCCATGGGAGGCACTTTCTTACAATCTTACATTTGCGCTCCTTCATCTAGGGTCTGAGTATCCGTCGCTGCGCGAGTCTGTCCTTGGTTCTGTCGACGAATATCTACATAACTGTGCGGAGGCAGTCAATGTTCTGATATCTGCTCCGCCATCTCATTCGAGGGAGAATACACTTGATTCTGCCCATGATTCTGCCAACATACTTGCTATTTGTGTCTCGATTGTTGGCTTCCTAGAAGCCGCAGCCAAATTCACTGCGTTTTGGTCTGCCTCTGAGAAGCTGCGGATGGTCGACCACTTGCGATTAATGTTCTCGGAGAACTGTATGGTGGCGATTGAGACAGGTTCATCTACGGTACGCAGTGCAGGCGTTCTAGACAGAGCACTCCGGGATTGGAGGAGATATACTCGCCGCTATACTGCCGACGGCCGCCCTCTAGGCGCAATGCTACTGCAGGAAGGCTACATGCGATTCATTAAATCCTGCGTCACATCTCTCTTCGGGGCGCAGAACATGTCAGATGATGAACTATTGGATGACTATGTGGATGGAGTGGGTATTGCAAGAAGCCATGATGAGGCTGAGATATCCCTCATCAATCGCTTAACTGCCATCATCGGTGATGAAATCCAACTTCTGGAGGATGGCTCCGACTACTTACAAGTTGGCTCACCCTGGCAGCAGCGACTTGCTTTTTCTGTGAAGGCCCTGGCTTTCATGGGGTATCTCAACTGTATCATCATAAACAAGGATACAGCAAATAACGATGAGTTTTTGTCGTGGCTAGAAGATACCCTTATAGACCCGAATCAAATGTCATGCACCGAACTTGCGACCACCACTTTAAAGTGCATAACAATTATCGCCCGGGCGTCTATCAACAGCGCGTCCTCTGGAAGTCGCTCACTCCTACGATTCATTGTCGAAGGCGGTATACATGTAGGGGTCATAGGATCTGTCGCTGCCCAATGTCTTTCTCGAGTCCTCGGTGTTCTCTCTCAGGATTCTGTCATAACCACACTTTATTCACTAGGAAATGTTCTGAGTCCAGGGTCCGGTAGCGACAAGCCACATCCAGGCCAAGTGAATGGGGATCCTGCAGGGCTCACTCTCAGCCAATCCCAAACCACCAAAAACGGAAGCATAGCCTCACTTTCAGTGAGCGAGACGGAAGACAACACACCATACCGGAGCATTGTTCACGCTATTATAACGATTGCAACCAGTTGTCACGATGAACAGATCAGTGCCCTGGCACAGTCGATGCTTTTGCAAAAAATTGGCAAATTGAACACCACAGTTGACTCCAGTATCATCAGAGAAACAGCAGCGCTCTCTATAACTACAGGGCAAGCTGAATTCCAGCTCCTTTTGAAATTCTATGACCGTGTTTTTCACGATGGCATTGCCAAGGGATATGAAAATGTCGTGAGCGCGGTTTCAAGCGCAATGACGTACCTTTCGCTTTCGCTAGAAAAAGGCTCTCCACTTTACAGAGTTTATCTTGTTCATTTGTTGGAAAGCATAGTGAACAAAGGCGATGCAACAAACCTCGAGCATGAAAGACACAAAGATATAACTTTTGCGCCTGAAGATATCAGCCCGCTCTTGAAGCCCTTGGCATTGCTAGTATCTTCCCAAACGGAGGCTGGGCAGCGTTTAGAGCATTATGACCACGATGTATCTACTTTGTTCCGCGACGCGTGGTTCAATATTGCCGTCCATGGAATATCGCTCAACTCGGCTGTTGGACGAAATCATTACGAAGAGTTACGTTTGCTCGCAAAATTTTCTCCTACTCTTGTGCCTGAAGACCGTATGGATATGGTCGAGAGCGATGTGGAGCTTAACACTGTCCTCAGGCGCGGCATGGGGCCACAACGACTCGTCGCGCAAAAGAAAGGGTTGGTTAGTGAATTACCCCATCGGGAACCCGATATAAAGCGTTTAAACTACCCCAAGGCAGTGTTCCTGAACGCCGCCTTGTTGCTTGAGAATTTGCGTGCTCTCTCGGGATCCTGTACGAAGCCGCTGGGCTATTTCCGGGATCCTGCGCTTGCTACTCTTGAGATGGCTAGTTGTATGACCGCTATTGCAGATAAGGTTGTTGGCTGTTACCTTGGATTGACACTCGCTGGACGATATGAAGATTTCTCTGTTCCATTTCTGTCGAAAGAATTGGCAGGCTTCTTCGTAGCCTGCTGTCATCGAATAGAAAGGATTCAAACGGTGGCTATCATGTGTGCAAACAAAATTATACAGGAGTGCCCATCAGCTCTATGTGAGAAGCATTCCTTATTTGCAATTCTCGAGCTCCTAACTGTCGTGTGGCGGTCTTGCCTTGAAGAAGAACTTGACGAGTTCGAATGGAGGCCCTCGTTCACATCTCATATAGGGCGTGTTAAGGTCGATCTGCCCGATAATTATGGATACAGAAGAAAGACATTTGACGTATTGCTTGAACGGGCAAGGGCGTGGATAACGACAGTCATGGACATTGCGCCTCTTGATGTAAAGGGTCTCCTCCAGGTGTGTATTCTATGGACCCTTATGGATACATCAGCTGACTAGCAAATAGAGTTATCTATCCGCGTCTGATGATAACGATGGATATGGCGATGTCTCAATGGGCCGTTCGTTTGCACTTGAAATTGGATCGCTGATACCACAAACTGACCACCGACTGGGTAAGTTCTTCTAACGCCCATCGCGTGTTTTGTGCGAGAGTGCTTGGGGAACTTCGTAAAAATCATATCTAACACAACTCTCACCGAGATTTAGGCTCAATCGAAAGCCATGGATTGATGAAGGTCAATGTTGCCTCGAGTTTCATTGCTCAACATACGGCCCGTCAGAAATATCGTCGCCCTGGTAGACTCCACACTAACAATCCAGGGTTGTTTAAAATTGAAGACGGCGGTAAGTCCGAATATTGCAAATACTTCCAGGACTTCTCGAGCTGATGGTACAAAGTGTCGGGCTACGATTCTATTGCCGTCTCATTATCCTCACCCGCGTCAAGTAAGGGCACGGAAAAAGTATTATTCAACATTTGCAACGCAATCAAATCAGGCAACCATGTTACTCTTCCTGAAGTAAGAGATGCATTGCAGGGTGCTGCTGCACTATTATGTAGCAGCAACCTTGTGCACGCTACCATTGCCCATTACCTCGTTTCACTGCCGTTCCAGATATTTTCTAAAGAGTCCATTGACATTGGTGTCTCGCTCTGGCTGGGCGCAATCCATGAGAATCCTAAATTGGAACCAACGCTTCTGTTCGCGGTGGTTCAGGAGTGGGAGAAGACAGTCCTACGAAAACAGGGGCTATTTGACCCCTCATTCAAGTGAGTAAAGCCACCGCCCCCTTCGTCACTCAATTTGATATTAATATGCAATGGCGACTTAGTCATGTCGACCCGATGTATGCCAAAATTGAACTTTTGCCAACAAACAAGGATTCGATGCTTCAACAACAGAAGCTGGTACAGAATATACTTGCGCCGCATTTACAGATAATCCAGTTCTTTGAGAGCCATTTCAATGCTATCCGACTAGGGAATACTCAGACTCAACGTGTGTTTTGTCGTTTCATTGACCGTACGTCAGTGGGTCTTTTGCACGCCAGCAATCATCCTTTGGCCCGGGAGCTGCATTTCCGCATAGTTTCCTTCTGTCTCAGGGTTCTCAGGCATTGCGCCTCCCTCGACAATGTGACATTGTGGAAGCTCAAACATCAGACTCTGTCCTCTGCTCTTAGCTGGTTTAGCCACCCGCCTAAGTAAGTTTCGTACTACAGAATTAATTGGGAGCTCTTGCTTATGCTAAAGTACTTAGATGGTCCTTTGGTGGCAACCGATTGCAGCTGAAAGCCGAAGACAAGATTTTGGGCGATGTTATCGCTACTCTCGCGAAAGCGTCTTTTGTTGGCTGCAACACTCGGTGGCCATATACATCATTACAGGCGAAACAGGATCTTCTCCAGGTACTTTTAGAAAATGAAAGATCGCGACTCAAGGTCTGGTTGTTTCCTTTAGAGCCTGATCGGAAGCATAACGTATCCCAATCTCCTCTCAGCAAACATCTTACGGAGGTTCGTCTCAAGTTTCGCCCTAGCACTAACCTATGGCCATGTTCTAATGTTGTCTTTAGGAGAATATGCTGAGGATTGCCTGGGCTGAGAGTCCCGGGCTGGCTATCCAGCTTGCGACACGGTTCTCATCTGGAAAGCTCAGCAATGACATTCGAAAGCTGCTCCTTAGCTTTCCAGAAAAGGCCATTGATGAGCCTAGTAGTCTTGAGATCATGTTCGAATCAGCACTACCAGCCGATGTTTCCGCTCAACTCAAAGTAAGTAGTATGCTCGTGCTAAACTTTGCTCCAAGGCTAACCTCATTAGTACTTGCTATACTGGGCCCCCGTCAATCCAATCGAAGGCTTAACCTATTTCTTGCCTGCGTATGGCAACCACCCCTTCATTTTGCAATATGCGATGAAGGCATTGGAAAGCCATTCTCTTGATGTTAGATTTTACTTTGTTCCACAATTGGTACAAGCTCTCCGCTATGATGCTCTAGGCTACGTCGAGCGGTATATCCTGGAAACTGCAAAGCAGTCTCAACTGTTTGCGCATCAAGTGATATGGAATATGAAGGCCAATTCCTACAAAGATGAGGATTCTCAAGTTGTAAGTGGGGGAGACCATGGTTGTTCATACTCCATTACTAACAGGGCGAACAGCCGGATCCTCTCAAGCCAACCTTGGATAGGTTTATGGACGCCTTGGTTTCCAGTTTCACCGATGATGAGCGCAATTTCTATCAAAGAGAGTTCTCGTTCTTCAACGAAATTACGGGGGTCTCCGGTAAACTCCGCCCGTACATCAAGAAAAGCAAACAAGAAAAGAAGGAAAAGATAGAGGAAGAGCTCCGCAAGATCAACGTTGAAGTTGGTGTTTATCTCCCTAGTAACCCTGATGGTGTTGTGGTAGGCATCGATCGCAAGTCGGGGAAGCCTCTGCAAAGCCACGCAAAGGCTCCTTATTTAGCAACTTTCAGAATTCAAAAGACTCGCACACGATGGGACGAGAACGCCACCAAGGGCTTAGCATCGGCTGCATCCAACCCAACGCAAAATCGCCAGTCGAACTCACATCAGGAGTCTTATGAGGTCTGGCAGTCGGCTATTTTCAAGGTTGGAGACGACTGCCGTCAAGATATGCTCGCCTTGCAGATGATCGCAGCCTTCCGAGGTATATTTTCCAGTATCGGGCTTGACGTTTGGGTGTTCCCGTATCGAGTGACATCTACAGCACCGGGCTGTGGGGTCATTGATGTCTTGCCAAATTCAATATCTCGGGATATGCTCGGTCGCGAAGCCGTCAATGGGTTATATGACTATTTCGTTTCCAAGTACGGCGGCGAGGATTCGATTCAGTTCCAGGAAGCGCGAACAAACTTCGTCAAAAGCATGGCAGCCTATTCTGTCATTTCTTATTTGATGCAGTTCAAGGATCGGCATAACGGTAACATCATGTTCGACGATGCTGGCCATATTATTCATATCGACTTTGGTTTCTGTTTCGACATCGCACCCGGTGGAGTGCGCTTCGAGCGCGCGCCGTTTAAGCTCACATCAGAGATGGTGGCCGTGATGAGTGGCACTCCACAATCCCATGCGGGCGGTCACAGTGGCACTGGCGGCGGGCGTTTACCAGGAGCTTCTCATAATCCTACGCAGACTCAAGCATACCGATGGTTTGAGTCCCTGGTGGTAAAAGCATTCCTAGCGTCTCGACCGTATAGCGCCAAACTATCGCACATCGTGGCATTGATGCTGGACAGCGGTCTGCCCTGCTTCAAACCTGAGACGCTGAAGCACTTCCGCGATCGATTTGTGCTTGACAAGAGTGAGAGAGACGCGGCGGAGTTTATGCGCGAGCTGGTGCGCAAGTCCTATATGAGTGTGTCTACAAAAGGATACGACCAGTTCCAGCTCCTGACAAACGGCATTCCGTACTAGGGTGGCTGTCTAATGCTCCAGCCACAATACTTATTTGCTCATTGACTAGATTATATTCTATAACTACTTATTCTATATAGAGTTTTCGTTCGTGACAAAAATGGGTAAATTTGCTGAATCCGGGGTAGGATCTTTTTTGACGGCCAGCACTACGATTGTTGCGCGCTCTCTCCCCCACATCTACAACCATGTGCATGCGCCAACCAGCAATCGCTTTCAGTTCCCAAAATGGCGCAACTTAGCCTCTTTTGGGCTGGGTCATGGCCATCGTCATTCTTTCTTCTTTTCCTTTTACTTCTTTGCCATGGTGGAGTAAACTTCTCCGTGAAACATCTCTGCAAGCGCTCACGCAGCTAGAACACCGCTTAAATACTTCTTTGTATGTCATTGCATTTATTTTACTGTTCTTAGACCTGATAATTCTTGTATGCAAGTAAATATGCTGTCGTAAGTTTGCAGTGAAATCCGACGGGGTTGTACAATCCATTTGCGACAAGATTTACAACGACTAAGGGTTGATATATCTTTCCCACCTCAACATGAAGCGAATTTCGGCAATGCTGCCCCATACCAGTCTCGAGGCCACGCAAAGCCGCTCTAGCTACTCATGTGAGCCGGCAGACAACGAAAAGCAGGGTGGAGTCAATGACAACCCTTTCACCTTTTGTGACCTAACGGTCCTCAGTACTGGGAGCTTTTGTCTCCATAGGAGGCATAATTCGTGGCTACGACACTGGCCAAATCTCTGGGTTTCTGGAGATGGACGACTTTAAGCGCCGGTTTGGTCAACTGCAGCCGGATGGAACGTATACCTTCAACGATGTGAGGTCTGGGCTGATTGTTCCATTGGTACGTACATCCTGAAGAGCACTCAGTTTTGTCACCCTAGTTGACAACCCATCCCTTCATAGCTGTCAACTGGCACCCTCCTGGGTGCGTTGGCTGGCGGCCCGCTGGCCGACCGGTCGCATTGGTCGTAAACGGTCCATTGCATTCTGGTATATCGCCCTTCACGTCGGGCTCATCATTCAAATTTCTTCGCCCCACCCAAATGGTATCAATTCATGATGGGCCGTTCTGTAACTGGCTTCGGCGTAGGCGCTTGTTCTTTATTAGGTACGCGCAACCGTCCGGGCATCTTTGCAGTGTGTTTTTATTGTTCAGCTTATAAAATTTTGATAGTGCCACTATACCAAGGCGAGACACCACCGAAATAGGTTCGTGGGGCTATGGTGGGTAAGCCTATCCTGGAGATTACTGTCTTTTCTTCGCCGTACTGGTGGTGGTCCCAGTGAGCTTTTAGCTCATATCAGCTGTTTGTAACCTTAGGCATATGATGCTCTTCGCATAAACTTTGGGACAGAGCCAATTGACAGTTCGGCATCGTGGCGTATCCCTCTCGGGATCATATTCCTATGGGCATTACTTCTCTTGGTTTTGGCATAATCTTCTTCCCCGAAAGCCCTCGTTATGATTACCGACATGGGCGTACCGAGCAAGCCATATATACCATGTCCAAATTATATGAATCACCGAGTTATCATCGATGAGCTATCCGAAATCAAAGAGCAGCTTGAAGCTGAAGGCGCGGCCAGAGGTGGCTTCTATGGATGGATAGAGATGTTCCAGGGGCCTCGAGGATTGTCCTACCGAATTGTCCTAGGCGTTTCCCTGCAGACCTTTCAGCAACTGACTGGCGCCAGCCATTTCTTCTATTACGACACGTACACGGAAGGAACCACTAAAAAAGACGCCATGGTCCCGTACAATCGTGAGCCTTAAAGGGCTTCCTGCGGTCACGTGCAGGCTAAACCTAAAGCGAACTTTGTGTACTGATTGACGCCTTAGGCATCGAATAAGGAGAAGGTACCGTGCGAAGGGTATGGCCATGGCGACAGCATCCAGTTGGCTCTGGAACTTCCTCATATGGTTCTCCATTCTATATGTTACCGGAGATGTCGACTTTGCATACGGGTACGCCTTTGCCGGTTGCATCTGTCGCGGTGTTGGTTGTTTTACTTTGTTCGTGCTCGAGAGTAAAGGAAAGACGTTAGAGGAGATGTATATGATGTACATAATGAGAGTGCGCCCTTGGGAGAGCAGTAAGTGGGTTCCACCTCCTCCAGAGGTGCGAGTCACAACGGCGAATGTTCTCGACCAGAGAGCGGCGCGTGACCTTGCCAGTGATGAAGAGTCGAACAAAAGGAACCAAGGGCCGGCTCATCAGCACATTGACCAGAATGAAGCTGGAGTTGGGCCGTCAGCGTACGGAGTAAGTGTTTTGGCATGTATAACGCGTGGGTCTTGGTTTGGTATTTTCTGCGGGTCTATGCCGTTCAGAATTAAGAGTTTCCTCAGATTATTGTGTTAATTACGGTACTAGCTGACTCTGTGTATATAATGACGCTGTTGTTCTGTAACTACTAAGTAGCCTTTGACTATACTACCATTGGCCCCATAGTTAAACATAGAATTAAAATCACCGACCGTTAGTCCAACCTTGTATGAGGCAAGTCCTGCTAATCAAAGGATCTGACAACCTGGAATGTATTGGGCCTTTGAAAGGCACGATTGCTGAATTTTAGTCAGTAGGGCCAGCGACCACTTAGTTATAAGTTGTATTTTGCAACAAAAATCTCATGAAGAATTAAAGCGTATTACTATGCATACCTAAGCGCAGTATTACCCTCCCTATAGCTGGCAGTGACCACCTGTTCGGCCCGTATCTCCTACCACTTGTTTGGTTGAGTTACTACGTTACACAACCTTCATTTTCGCTCAAATCTCTAAGTATAGCCATAGTCAGTCAGTGTGATATTTTCCCCAGTCATGAAGCAATTGGATCAGAGAGTGTCATGTGGTTAACTTTGACCAGGCTGTCGGTTGTACCAGTATAGCAACCCATCCGTTACCGTGCTATTTGATTTGTTGATTGGATGGCATTATGTTGCACCATCTACTGGGATTTTTCCCTGCGTCGAAAATCTTAAAGAAGGGAGTAAAAGGAATGAAGGTTAGCTAACCGGCGATTTCAATATAGGCCAGGTCGCGTAGATTCAAATCCGACTCCAAAAGGGCACACACAACCTCTAAAATTACACGTCGCGTTCGATTAAGAAAGAGACGGCAAGAAGATACCGCAAATGTTAAATCGCATTTGAATTCCTCCGTCAGGATGACTTATTTCCACATCGTAAGTAATATAACGCTCAAGACAAAGGTAGGTTGAGTAGCAATAAATACGCATCATGTCCCGTAGCAGCATATACAAGAGATAAACTATAAAATCGCACAAATGCCATCATTGGAACCCGGTCAGTCCGGTGTGCAATTTGGATTGGTGGCACAAGTCAGATACCGAATAACAACGCATCAACGCCGACCAAACACATACAATAATAGCCAGCAACAAATTGAACTTGAAAAAAAGAAAGAAAGGCCTAATCATCATGTGACTTCAAGTCTCTGTCCAGCAGCGGCATTTATGTTCAAGTCGAATGATAGTCAATGTAGATTAAGAACGTGAGCATGCACTTTCCCTGCACCATGGCGCAAAATCGGCCCAAAAGCAAAGACAAAAAAGAAGCCGAAACAAATCAAGGCGAAAGTAGAAAGAAAGTATGTGTTTGTTGGCCTGGAAAACAGAGAACGTCGACTTCTCAGAACCTAGCCATGGTAACAATAGTAAGATGTGTATGCCTTCAGTCATATGTAAGATGTTGTTGCCATATTTCGAGCTTCTCAAATGAGGTTTTGGGAGACACGCTTTGGTGAGCACATTTATGGCGTAGCGCGACTGTTAATCCATAAAGTCACCCCTGAGGATCTTCTCCTGGAAGAAATCTGGTTTGTTGTTTTGCTTTGGTTGTTTTGGCATTTCCCGCGCTGGCTGGTCCATGGACGCGATGGACGCAGCCCGTCTATGCGGTGCCTGCTGGGCCTGCTGGGATTGAGCCGAGTTTGGAGATATGGGCCCGCGTTCAGCCCTTGCTCGAAGAGCTTCAGACCAGTTGAAGCCCTCGCCTATTGGTCGCCGAGACTTGTTAGATGTATCGTTCTGGGGAAGACCTTTATATGTACTTGCAGATAATTTTCCTGAAATGCTATTGCTGGTTGGATGATTGGAGAGGCCGGCAGACGACGCTGTCCGGCGCTGTCCAGCCGCGGGTGATATAGGGGGAGAGAGGTGGTATCTACCGTTGCCAATGCTTCCAGCGCGGGCATCTCGTAATGCCTGAGCACCGAATGAGAGACGGCGGGCGAACGGGGATCTCGGCATCCCGCCGGGAGGGGAGTTCTCAACATCCTCTGCAACCGCTTCTTCGTTGTTCCCTGGGCTAGATCCCACAGAGCTGGAAATGCTGCCCTGCCGGAAGTTTCGATTTCCATACTGCAGAGGTTGAGTTGGTGATCCAGATAGTCCTAAGGTTGTAATAGACAGCCGGCGTCCCTGGTTTGTTTGAGCATTGGCCATGGCAGTGGCCATAGAACCAGTCTGGGGGCCACCTAGGCTCTGGCTGCCCGATCTATATTCCGGGAAAGAGAATCCTGATGCTATGGATGCTCGACGCTGGCGCGAGGAAGATGGGGGAACTGAGATCGGAGGAGTCGAGCTGTGGTTCGACATTATAGCGGAATTAATTCGGATGCAATAGGAATGTCGATCAAGTAGCTGAATTGCTGCTTTGTGCAGTAGGCAGAAGGATGGAGTTATATAACGGGCAGTCCAAGTCGAAAGGAACTCAAAGCGACATTAAGGAGACGACGTCAACCTAGACACTGAGTGCGGCTTCGAGGTGGACAAGCACAGAGGGATTGCAGATGAAGTAATGTGGTCTCAAATTGAAAGCTGTGTCAATTTCCAGCAGTTAGCGTCGATCATTCGATACGGTGCGTGGCGTGGTGTGACACAAAATGCCAATCGAGCAGGGGGCAATAATAATGCAGGTGAAACATGAGCAGGGAATCGAAAAGCGGGGAGAGTGACGATCACAGGACAAATGCAATGGAACGAGACTGAGACGCAAGAAGCGGGGAGGCGAGGTATGGTCTATTGTGGGAGGACAGGACGCACCAGATTGGTATTGGAGGCAAGTGATTGGCTGACTGAAGCTTCCGTTCCAGAGGGAACAGGAGCTTGGGTGAAGCTCCAATGCAGCTGCGGCGGGGGAATGAAGATCAGAAGATGGGAAGGAGGAAAGGGATTGAAGTGACCAGCAGAAGGGAAGAAGTAGTGTGTAATGGAGGAAGAACAAAGGGTGGAAGGGAAGGGAGGGGGAGGCCGTCCTCGCAGAGCTGGAGTCACGGACTCAGCTAAGGTTGCTACCCCACAAATACCCAAAAATCGCGGACTGGCTGCAGAAGCCCGACTGGACAATCTGGAGCTGACCGTGGGCCAGAACGGGGCTAGTCTGAGAAGGGTCTGGGGTCTGGACTGAAACGACGTCAGGATTAAGCATCGTCTGCGTCTTGTCTGGGCTGCGCGGGCGCTGCGCATTATGTCCTATTGCCTAGGCGGATCTATACCTCATGTACTGTATAATCTCTCGTACTATTTACATAGGTAGCCCATGTCTATTTCTTTTCTTTTCTTTTCTTTCTTTCTTTCTTTCTTTTTTTTTGGCCGTATTCGTGTTCGTGGTCGCTCGTTTTTGGTCCCCTTCGTTTCTTGTCGTGTTCCGAAGAAATAAATCTCAGGGTGATTGAGGTAAGGTCGTTATGGTTGAGGCCATCCCGACGCTTCGGGATGAAATAAAAGCACCAGCTTTTCTCCAACAGAGAATTCCAGCTCGGTGCCGTCGCGAGCTATCTTTACTTCGCGATTTGCATTCCAGGGATTGCGTAAACCCCGCGTTCGATGGAAAGGAACCCTTTCGGTGGAGAGCCACCGAATCCGAAACGGCGTTCCGATTAGCTGGAGCTCGGCGGTGCGGTGCTGCTCAACGGGTGCTTGAAGAGTAATCTTCTGCGGCAGGGAATGGCCCTCTTCGTCCTCCGACGTATCCGCCTCCCAGAATATTGTGCCTCGCGCAATGTCGTTTATGATGCGCCCATTTGGGGCTGACGTT
This sequence comes from Aspergillus sydowii CBS 593.65, assembly GCF_001890705.1. Taxonomy (NCBI): domain Eukaryota; kingdom Fungi; phylum Ascomycota; class Eurotiomycetes; order Eurotiales; family Aspergillaceae; genus Aspergillus; species Aspergillus sydowii. The sequence continues at coordinate 9,271 of NW_024467891.1, read as the reverse complement.
GACGCAGGGGTTGGTGTGACGTCTGGGCTGTCGGGTTCGTTGGAAGGGGAGTGGTCCGGGCGTGGCGGCATCTCCAGGGTGAGACTTTCATCGTCCCTGATCGCAGACATCATCCGAGCGTATCCGTAGTATTCGCCCGACTTGTTTGCGGAAAATATAAGGTATACGTTGTCTGACATCTATTGTCTTCTAATTAACTTCGACCAATTTTATCTGTAACCTTATCTGTGGAGATACTTACCTCGAAGGCTCGGTTCAAGCTCTCCTCATTGTGGGTCTGGGTGGCCCAGATGCCACTCTGCCAACTTATTTCGAGATCCTCGACCGTCAAGCTTTTCAAAATGAAGTATCGGTTACATACCCGCGTGGAGTATGAACCTTCTCGCCCTTCATCCTCTGTGATGTTGGACTTTGCCATCTCCTCCGCCTCTTTTATTGAAGGCTGGTCTGATAACCCCGTGAGCTCGCTGTGCGGCCCTGGGGACATTAACCCTCGGCGTACCCGACAAACGAGCCGCGCCCCTCGTAGCCTGGTGTCGTGGAACCTCGATAACGCCCTCAGGCAAGCCTCCTCAGTTTTATAATTCACAAATGCACAGTTGCTCCTTGAGATGAGGAAGACGCTCTCCAAGTCACTTGTGGCATCTTGCGAGAAGTAATCCTTGAGTTCGACGATATTGGTTCCTGGCGCAAGATTCCCAACCCAAAGAGCATTGCCAGATTGTTTCGGTTTCCTCGGCAGTCCTTTTGGTGTGTTTGGTTTTGGTGGACGTAAAGTAGGATCTAATTATTATCACCACTGTCAGCTTCCTTACCAGAATCAGCACAGCAGGCCGAAGGGGCATTGCCTGCTTACTAGCCGATGAGCCCTGTGCGACAGATGATCTCATATGCGTTGATCCATCAACTATTGTGATTCGTCTCTGGTCCTCTTTTTCTCGGTCCTCATTCGTTTTAGGCGTGCTCGTGTATGATTGATTCTGCGGTTGCGGAGAAGCGGTTGACATCGCCGCGGACCTTGGATGATGCCCCTGTGTTGGTGTGTACACATGAGGACTAAAATAACATTGCCCATACCCATCCATTGAGCCCGGGGCAGAACCAGGGCGAGAGGTAGGAGGTGGAATGGGCGAAAACCCGGAGACGTCAGAATGGTGAACCCCTGGGTGCCGCTGTTGTTGTGGAACATAGGACATGTACATGTGAGGGTATGGAGCACCAAACATCATGTTTGGGTTGGTTGCAGGTGTAGGAAACGATTGGGGTTGTGGCATGCCGTACACAAGGCCGGGGCTCGAAGCGACAGGAACGAATTGTTGTTGCTGCTGCATACTTCGCTGATCGAATTGAATTTGACCGGACGGGTAGCTCGGTAATGTAGACGCCATACTTCCCATGTTCATAACGGCCGGTGGATGTCCATAGTTGCCGACTGGGGTAATGTAGGTGTGTGATTCTGGATAGTGCTGAACATTTTCAGTTCGACGAAAGGATGCTGTCCCTAGACGTGATAAGCTTAGTTCAAAGGCCCTCTTCGCATTACATTTGCAGCATTATAATAGAAAGAACAACTTACGCGTCTGCCGATGGGCCCCGGGAGGGCAATTCAACTTCGACGGTTCCGACGGTGCTCTGCTTTTTCCCTTTGCATCTTGAGCTGCTTTTTGCCTGTTTGGAGGAGTACCGTTGTCCATCGGTTGTAGCCTGGCTGCTCGCACAAAACCAGCTATGCGTGTAAGCAACTTTGATGTATGGGTTGCCAGGGCTCTCCAACGGTGTCACCGATGCCTGCCAGCGTTAGCAAGCAGAAACGCTAAGATCCATTTTTTTCAGAAACATACGTACCTTACCAGAGCCCCGCTTGGCAGTGTGATTTGGAGTGAGGATCTATTATCTAGTATGTAACTTGATGATGGATGCATAAAAATTTTTCTTGAGGCCTGTCAGTGCCTGGTCGACGCCAAAGAATTACCCAAAAGTAAGACAGAAAACAGACGACGCTATGCAAACGCGCGATATTGACGGGCATGTATCAGCAAGGGAAACAGTAACTGGGCAACGTGCTGAAACAAACTTCTTTACACAACATTTGCCTCGATACCGAATATTTCGGATGGGGGCGGGATGGGTTCAGGAAGCCAAAAGCAGGGATGAAAACCGAGGAAACGGGGTTTGCAGTGCAGGTATAGAGCCCATAGTAATGGGCTCGCACAAATTGAAGCAAGAAGACTGAAAAAGAGTGGAGAAAAGGAAATGGCACACAGGGGATGGATATCAATGGGCTAATTTGAGGTGAACTGTTCATAGGGAGGGGCATTGCTGCTGCCGTGGCTGGAGAGGAGCCACGAAAGGCGAACTGGAACCAAAGTCACAGCCGACGAAGCGACGAAGAGAGCAGTGAAAGAAAGGAAATGGGAACACAAGCTCCCCCGGAAGCTGAAGGGCTCTTCGGCCACCACTTGAAGCCCTTGTAAGGAGTAGAGACACCAGACAAGCTTGCCAGGTAGGAAAATGGCCTTTCTGGATGCAAACGAGGTGAAACCCCCACGAGAGCTTGGCTCATCCGGCTTCTAGCACCACGAAAGATCCAAGTAGCCCTCCCACCGGGAAATTTAAGGAAGAAGCGAGATGGGAAGTCCGCTATGGAGGCTCAAAAAATAGAAGCCTTGGAACAAGGGCTCCCGTCGAAGGAATTAATTGTGTGCATGTGCGCATCAGTGGTGTAAGACAAAGACAAAGACAGGAAAAATCAGCCATAAAAGGAAAAAGAAAGTAGTGTACTTACATCTGTCTACTAAAGCAAATGACAAGGAAAATAAGCGGGCTAGATCCAATTCCCTAAATAGTAGAGAAATCAATACCCTCCACTCGGTCCACGGTTCACCAAGGGATCATTGGTACGCCATAATGACTTACAGGGTGCGTAGTGCGGTTGGTTTAGTTACAGCCTGGCTCGACAAACAGGGGCGCCGGTCTGAGAGGTGTCGGTCAAGACTCAAGAGCTTGAAATCGATCTCATTCCGGGTAAGAGAGTGGGACTGGTGCGCGTTCTTCTTCCTTTGGTCTGCCTCCGCCTATAAATGCGCTCGGCGTGAAACTGAAGAGGAATATATGGAGATGAAAAGAGGGCCTCCCCGGCGCGGCGGCGCCTGTCGTCGGGCCAGTAGAGCCCAACCAACACCGCGACTGATTCGTCAAGACCCTCAGAACCCGGCAAAACAAGCCCTGTACATCCGGTGTGGGTAAGGCTAGACGTACGGCCGCGGATAGTGAAACCAATGAGCAGGAGTAATAAGTTAATAACGGGTCACTACTGAGCACGACCTTCTCAGAGGATGTACCACAGCGATGGGGCTGACTGGGCGGTGGCGCAGAAGCAGGAGGAGACAAGTGACCAGCTGCAGAACAGGAAAGAGAACTGCTTTTGCTTCAGGCAGTCTCCAACATTCCGATCTCTGTTTCTTTTTTTGTGGCTGTGGCCCGTTCCTGGATGGATGGATGGAGAAATCATCCACTCCCTGGAGAGATCGGAGCCCCGTTTCCAGACCAGAATTTGCCTTCAACGGTCTAACCGCACCTCACACCACGACAATCAATTGGCAAGAGGAGATCGATGGGGCTAGATCGGCGAATTCCGCCGTTTATTTTCAATATTCGGGGAAAACGCAACACCTTCGAGAGAAAGACGCAAAACGCAGCAGTGGCCGAGCGAACGAGGTCAATCAAGTGCGAAGGCCCGGGAAGAGATTGCTGTCCAACGAGCGTTCCTCAAAAAGTCTCGACGCCTCGACAAAGGAAGCGATGTATGAGATATCCGATTATATGGGGAGGTGCAAGGGTCGAACCGAGCAGTCAGTTCTTATTGCTCAGTCTAGCCTTTGATGTCACAACCCAGATAGGCTTCCAAATAATAATAATGCAGCAAAAATTTGGCGACATAGATGGCTTGGTCGTGGATCTGTGAGTGGGTATCGCAGGCGTCCATCGACCAGGCCAGATCCACGGGTTGCCTTCTGGCAGGTTATTATTCAAGAAGTAATTCAGCTGTGGGCCACTAGGAGAGTCCATGGCCACATTGGTAGATCGGGGCATTATTAGTGCCAAAAGAAAGTCGAGGCGCCGCCGGGGGGTGATGAGAGGGCCGGTGGCAACCTGCGAGCCATGCGCAGAATGTGCACGTTCCGGGGAGGCGTGGAGTCCCAAGGTACGCAATCAGGAACAGAGAAAGCCTTCCAGCTCTGCAGTGGCAAAGTGCCGGTGGGAACCTCGATGATTGGCATCCGGGCAAGATGGAGCCAAGACCCTCCCCAGGCATGCCATCGATAGCAAAGCGCGCAAGGTGGCAGAGTCAGCCCTCCTGGGAGGGGTATAGGCAGGGAGGTAGCTATACGGTGTAGAAGCCCCGAAGCCTCGCTGGAGGTCGACTACACCACGCAATACCAACTACACCGTACCGTGCAGTAGTACCTTTGCGCCGGCTTTACAGCGCCCACTAAATCTACGCTACAGTCAGCACGTAAGGTTGATGCTCTTCTGACTTCAAGTCGGGTATTCCTTCCGCTCAAATACTGATTGGTCATTCGTAGCAGGAACAATGAGTAAGAGTAGAATTAAAGGTTGAAGGGCAAACCTAACCATGGTCGTGGCTGGGTGGATACTGCAGTGCCGCTCTCCTATCATCCCATGTATGATGCGAGCGTCGTCCATTTGCCCGCTACACCAGAGACCGACTGAAGAGGAAACAGACCATATCAGTCCCCTACTCTAAACGTCTGATACGCAGCGGAATAATACCCAAAAACGCCGTCTCAACGACGGGAAGTGGGGTCGGGGGAGAGCGCGAGCCTCCACCGTAGTCGATCAAGTCTTTTCGTATAACACAGCTGTTTGAATTGGGGTAACAATAATAATAGTAGAACAATAGAAGAAGAGTATGATTTCCCGTCAGTCGTGAGAAGACAGCGGCAGCAACGGGACGAGTCGGTGACCGGCTGGCCGCAGGGAACGAGCAAAAAGAGAGGAGGGAGGCAGGGGTCTACAGCTGCAGTACATTCCCACTAGGGCTGATCTCCGCGGGTCGCGACCTTCAAAGCGAAAGCCGTAACACGGTAGCCGGTACACATTTTGTGGAGAATTGCTGTGAACGGGTGAGTACTGGCTACTGAGTAGCGTTCACTGTACACGAAGAAGACTGAGGATGGGAAAAAGAAAATTACCCTTTGAATCGCAGGAGGCCAAGTGCCGGGCAGCAGATCCATGGCGCCCGTCCACGCTCTTCCGGGCCGCTCTGCTATGGATCCTCTGATTCGTAAATTCGGATGAGATGCCGGCCAATCATTCGCAAGCTGACTACTTTGGCCTCATCTTGTCCCGAAGCGGAAATTTTGTGGTTTACAATTTTACGTTGAATCGCTAAGACGATGCCCCCACAAGCCCACGGCTGCTGCTAGTGGGTTCTTTAAGATACCACTGCAGTCTGCACCCCCGTTGCGGCGTTGACTCGTATACCTCTGGAGAACACGGAGTACTTTTCTCCAATTCTCACCTCCACATTTTAGAGAATACGTACAACCTCGGATTCTCGGTGTGCACTACGGAATACTACTGTTATAGTTGTAGGTGGCCTGGTATCATAGGTTTGGCTGCTTGAGCTATCTGTGGAATAATGGGAGCTTACCTAGTGGCTCATCTCGACTTTCGTAAGGCGTAACAGTAGCATACTGCGCCACATCTCCAGACAATGGGGAAGAATGTTGTAGCCTCAGGCAATGTCCCACTGACCGTGCACGGGTTTAGGGACTTCCGTGAGATTTTAAGAGTCGTCTGAGTCTCTGACTCTGCGTTCTTCGCCGATTGAAATATGATTGGCGGGTCGATCAGGTGGTTCAGCATCCACATCTGGATCGAGTAAACTGGCTGATATATGGGAATGTCATCAGCCACATCCCTTTGCCGTAGACCGTTTGATGCGAACTGCCAAAAAAAAAAAAAAAAAAAGGCAGAATAAGGGGGGAACACAAGAGAAGAGAAAGTTTAGAGATGTTGCCTCAGCCGTTTCCGTGATGGATGTCGCTTAGACCGGCTATTCTACCCAGCCTTTCATGCCATGGGGATCCTTTATCCGCTTAGGCCCGGAAACAGTTCCATTATTGCTTAGTCTACAGTAAAGCGGCCTCATCTGTATTTAACGCACCGTGGAGGGCTCCAGGACTAGTTTACGGTGCATAGTACACGGCGTACATATTCTGTTCCTTCTTTTCATATGTGTGGAGCTAAGATTTATTAAGAAAAGCTCAGTAGGAGATACACCGTATAATACGCAGTATTATTATTTATCCAGATCTTGGCCACCGGTGCAAAGGTAGGAAATTTGCCACTGCAATGGGAACTACACACCGTACCGAGTAATCATCGCGATAATCAGTTAATATAATGGAGTGTTGTTCATCATATGCACCGCACCGCCACTGGGACAAAGGATACGACAAGGCCAATGCATCACAGATCCCAATGAGGGAGGATCATCCAGCTCGCTATCCACATTCGCTTTGCTGTTCGTCTCCATTGGATGGCTACGACTCGGAGTATCCGCACACCGTACTCACTCCGCAGTTAATATACAGATTAAGCTAGGATCAGGAGACGACGCACTACCTAACAAGGTCTTGTCCTTGCCACGAAGCCTGACCCAGTCAGCCCTGCGTCTATCGCTTTTACGAATTGCGCTGCCTGCCTTGATGCTATCTTCGACGAGTAGTGACATTATTGCTTTTGACAATCGTCCACCAGGGACGGCACCTCGTACCTATGTACGTCACTGACGTCACCGGCTGAGGCTCACAGTCAAGCACGGGATCCGTCATGACATCATTTATGGGACCCCAGGGGTTTTTCCATTGGGATTCCAAGGAGTCAAGGACCCAAGGTTCCAGTTCCTACTTCCAGATCTTTACTTTTCCTAGCAGTACTAAATTTCACCGATCTGTGGTAGCAATAAACCTACGGCAGCTACCATTCGCACGGCTCCCAGAGCCTTCCTTTGAATTCTGGCATCAAATCTGCTCAACCACTGACCATCCGTACCACACGGCGAAATGGGAAATGGGACATTTATCAGAAACATGCCCCCATTTCTTAGTAGTACGTATCGCACCATTAATTTGCCGGCGAGATGGGCAGACCGGCACCGTTTCCGAGTCGAGGGATCTCTTTCCGCGTGCTATATACCTAATCCGGAGTGTGGGTTCAAGGATCCATTTGGAATTCGACAAAGTATTTACGACTTCTCTACGTCAAATGTCTACGGAGTACTAAAAAAGAAAAGGCGGTAGCCAACATTGATCGAATAAGAATGATATACATTAGAAGGAAAGAGGTAAGCTTAAGAATAAAATGCATGTGCTATATCCCATTAAGTCAGGCCGGCCACCATCCATAAACTCATCAACTGTCTGTACTTGAAGTTGCAATATGCACACTCACCATCTCCATGAATAGAGCAAAATGAAGGGAGTCGGCAGGGATCCCTTCCTCAACATAGTAATAATCATCACGTCCAACTGGACACAGTCATTAGGTGTAACCGGTTGTATAAACAAATCGTAAACGGGAGCCATTCCGTCAAGCTGGTATAGGACAAAAGGAGAGGAGAAGGGGATCTGTGCGGAATCCACCATGAAGTAAGAATAGATATAGGTAACAACACAGCGCAGAAGGACGGAAGGAAAGTGTATTATTTATCGATCGATCCCTAGCGAAGCAACCTTGCCAGCAAATCTCGCACCAGCGCTTCCTCTCTTATGCAGCTTCTCACGTTCCTTGTTATCCAATGTACTGGGAGCCTGCTCGCTGCCCGCTCCAGAACCTCCAGACCCCCGGATGGTAGGCAGTGACCCCAGAGTATCTGCTGGTGCTGCAGAAGGCGTAGGGTGACTGAACCCCGAAAGTCGCGCTGTTCGCTGGTTGAGGTATAATTGAGCCGCTGCGGAAAGAGGGATTGGCGGGGGTTGTGACGGGATCTCGGCGCCATTTTGGACGAGAAGCTCAGCGACTGGGAAAGGAATGGCCTTCACCGATGTACTGGGCCGAGACGATAGACCTGGCGTTGTTGATCCGGGGGATGCCGGGTCTGCTGCTGCTAAGGCGAGGAAAATGGCGTGGGTGCTACGCGAGCGATCAGCGACATTCACGTTTGCGCGGAGCGCGATGCCGTAGAGAACACCCTGGATATCGTTTCTCTTGATTGAGGCGAGAAGAGTCTCATCCGGTGTTGGAAACCGTGACAATGGAGATGGTAAGGATTGAACGAATGCTCTCTCCGCATACTTGGCCGTGATGAATCTCAGTCGCTGTTCGCGCGAGGATGTGGCGACGGGCTTTTGAGACTGGTCCAGAGTTGCCTCCCAGACCATGTTGCTGACACGGTTTCCAACCTGCAGGAGAATTTCAACAATGTCGTTCGAGAAAGAGTGAACATCCAATGTGAGCGACCGAATTTTGGACACATGTGTTCCAAGAGATCGGTGAATGCCACTGCACTCAATACATAAGACAATCCCCAGGTTTATGGAAACCCACTCAACCTTGGATGTGGAGTTGCAGTCCGCGCACCAGTGGTTGCCTTGGTCTGCATCGCGAACCGCTTGTAGTAGCTTCGAGGGATTATCTTCGTATCCCTGGGAATCTCCGCGAACATAACTTGGGCGTGCACCGACGGTGGTGCGACGCGCCACGTTGCTAGATGCGGATGAGTGGTGGGAATGATGGGAAACTGAGGAGCTTTTCCCTGTTAACACGGAGCCAATGTCACGACCAATAGTTGACTTATCGGCCTCGGACACTGGGGGTGGATACATGCTACGCCCTTCAACTGCGCTCTGTAAAGCGTTGTTGATCGCCCTAATCCAGTTTCCCATATCGTCCTCTGAAGTCGCTTGGTAGATGCGCTTGAACTGAGGGGTGATGACTTCAAAGCAGAATCGCCGTTCTGCGTTCCGGGCTTCTCTTACAGAGGCCATCCGCAAATCGATGGGTTCCATGTGTAGGTCAAGCTTCTGCTTCCAGTTGCTATATTCTGACAGCTTTCCTTGATCTAGGACAATCCAAAACCTGAAAAATGAAAGTATCAGTATCCCCTAGGACCTCATAACAATACGGGAAATCGAAAGTCTTACTTGTGCCAGGCCTGTTTATTGATGCCCTTGGGATCAATATGGGATCCTGGTCGAGATAAAGCCCAGAGAAGCCCCTCTTTCCTTTGCTGGCCTGCAGT